>NC_073382.1:45943949-46158949 GCF_028641065.1 Leucoraja erinaceus | reverse complement strand
AACACCGATCCTTGAGGCACCCCACTAGTCACCTGCCTCCAACCCGACAAACAACCATCCACCATTACCCTCTGGCTTCTCCCATTCAGCCACTGTTGAATCCATCTTGCTACTCCAGCATTTATACCCAACAGTTGAACCTTCTTAACCAACCTTCCATGAGGAACCTTGTCAAAGGCCTTACTAAAGTCCATATAGACAATATCCACTGCTTTACCCTCGTCAATTTCCCTAGTAACCTCTTCAAATTTTTTTTTTAAGTCTTAGGTTCATTAGGTATTTTAAAGTCTTAGGTTCATATTCCTTGATACTTTTATCATGTTAAATACATTTTATAAATAATTTATTTGTTATACCTGTGCTATACTTAGGTGCACTTGTATTTATTGCAAGAGTTAAATTTGTCTTGGCTTGTAAATCACCTATTTTATAATCTAAAATAGCTCATTTCGCCCAACCCAAATGCAAGTTCAATAAAAGATAATCACAGGCAGATGCAACAATATTTAATATGCAATAATATTTAAAAGTATTAAAATAGTTAAATAAATAGCTTATAAGTAATAATTATTATAGTAAGAGATTTACAATTCCACTTCAATTGTAACTTCATCGAGCAACATTTGTGCAAACTAACCTGTCGTTTCGTATGGCTACTGTGGTTTTTGTAACAGTTTGATCTATTTTGATTGTCAGTGTAACTGCTGTTAGTTTCATTCTCCCATATCTTACGATAAATATACTGCTGAATTAAGATGGAACCTGCCACGTTAGCCAAGATGTAAAGAGCGACAATAGGCTCTACAGAAAACAGCCGTTTCATTGCTCTCAGGGAAACAAGATCCTACGTACAAGACAAAACACAAAGAAAATGATTGTGAACAAAAATCTGGACATGGAAAAGTAGACCGCAAGAAATCACCATGGCGATGCAAAGCTAACTGATTACATAAGCAAACTGCACAATAAACTTTTTTTTTTGCAAGATACTCCTACAGATAGCATTATATTTTGTCACTTAATGAATGACAATGATTAGACAATATCCTTCATAAGAAAATGGAAGTGGTTGATTTTGAGAAGTAATAAGCTATGATATACAAAACAGAATGCGTCATATTTGATGATATTTAAATTGACATGGGAATATTTTACATTGGGGAAGCAGAGATGTCCTTGAAAGGGAATTATTGAGAACTTAAGAGGCGAAGGGAAATGAGGAAATATTGTTTGGAGCGGTTAGAAATGTGGACGTAGTAAGTAATAAGCAGAACATGTGGATTGGAGAAGTCAATTTAGGAAAGTAAATGTTGGTGGAAGAGGGGGAAGGACATTTTTAGATTATACACACAGCCATATACAGTGTTAAGTGAATTTGCCCAAAAACATTAATTGGGTGACAAATAATTTGTACATTCACATGTATAAGCATATAATTAATTGGCTTGCTCAATTTTATTCAGTCAGCGACACCTTCTAATTTTCTAGATTCCATCAACTGCGTTTGTGTCACTCCAATTTACTGCCGCTTTACTTTCCCCGACTGACGGTCTCCGCTAATGAACAAAGTAAAAACTAGGGCTCTTTAGGCAACCTCACCCTAAATACTCATATTCACACAGTAATCTATTCTTCTTCGGCTGACCACTGCTGGCATCCCCTTACACTATTCAAATGTCCTTCTGACCCAATGCTCAACTTTTGCTGCTTCCAACTATTCTTAGCTTGGTGGTGGATATATGGAACGAGCTGCCCGAGAACATAGTTGAAGTAGGTACAATAACAGCATTTAACAGATACTTGGACAGGTACATGGATAGGAAAGGTTTAGAGGAATATGGGTCAAGGGTGGACAAATGATGTATTTCTTACAGTTCTAAGTGAAGTTCCTCCAGAATCATAATGACAACTAAACCCATTACCTTCCTGTATTTCAAACTTTACCAGAAAAAAAAGTACACTTCCTTAAAACACAGGCTGGAGCTGGTAATATAATCATGACCACAGTTGGAAGTCCCATTTCTACTTACAGGCAAGATTATTTTTGGCTGATAACAATGCTTCTGTTGATGTTTTACAGAGAGAGATTTGTCTATTCCCAATGTGAAACAAATGTAATAACCTCAGATTCTGGAATCAATCTTGATGCCATTCACCAACAGTGGATTAAAACTTTAGTTCTAAATCCTAGCATTACCCAAGGAATGTAATGGCTGAAAGATGGACACAAAATGTTGGAATAACGCAATGGGTTATTGTCTCACCTGGTGAATTACTCAAGCATTTTGTGTCTATATTTGGTTTAATATATATTAATATATTTAATATATATATTGGTTCCTTTTTATTACAAGTTTGCGCCAAGTAAAAATTATAACATTTAAAAAAAGGATTGGGTCATTTGGTGCTAATGCACCCACTCCACAATTCAAAAAGATCAAATTGATCTTTTACTTCTCTGCCACTTTCCTGCACCAACCCCATGATTCCGCCCAATATCCTCTTGTGCCGTTGATACAGAATTCCAAAGATTCACCAAGCGCCCTTTGAAAATAACGTCTCCCCTATGTATAACACCCTACTTTGAGACTGTGATCCCCTGACTTTAGACACCCATCAGAGATCATCAGAGAGGGGGGGGGGGGGGGGGGGGGGGGGGGGGGAGAGGTTGGGGAATGGGGAACTATCATTCCTGTACTCCACTAGTCAAAGCCTCCTAACCCTGATTTCCATCTTATTTCTGTTTCCAGATCATCAAACCACACAAATATACATTAGTTTATCTTGCCATCATATTCAGCACAGACATTGTGGGTGGAAGTACCTGTTCCTGTGCTGTACTGCTCTATGTTCTATGTATGTTCAAGTATAATTCCCCTGATAGGTAGGCCCAACTATTTGGAGTGACCTTTTACGATCTCGGGATGTCTTAAAGTGATCACCAGCCCATGAACTACTGTTACAGTCTCATCAATATTGTAGTGCCTGGAAATACAATAGTCAACAGCAAGGTCCTGCATACAAATATGACGTGAAAGATTAATAAATGTCCTTTATTTAAAGATGTTAGTTGAGAAATAAATATTTTGCCAGAATACTGGGCTTCTTTTAGTAATGATTACCGAGATGCAAGGACACACTTTACTAGAAAAAAAGGAATTGCAGATGTTGGTTTATAAAAGCAGACACAAAGTGCTGGAATAACTGCGGGTCAGGTAGCATCTCTGGAGAACATGCACAGTTGACATTTTGGTTCGGGACCCTTCTTCAAGCTGATAATTCAATGATAAAAGGTCTCATCTGAGAAAAGATACTTCTAATAAGGTAGCATTGCTTGGTACTGAATTAACTACAGAGGTCCCAGCATCGATCCTAGCGAACACCACTGGTCACAGACCTCCAGATAGAATATCCCTTCCACCACTACCTGCTGTCATCCATGGCCAACCCAATTTTGAATCCAATCTACCAAGCCTCCATGGACTCAATGTGCCTTCATTTTCTGGATCAGCCTACCATAAGGGACCTTGGTGAAAGCTTTATGAAAGTACATTCATACAACATCCACTGTCCTACTCTCATTAATCATCTTTATCACCTCTTAAAAAAAAATCAGTTATGTTGGTAAGACATGATCTTCCTCACACAAAGCCATGTTGACTATCTCTAATAAGTACGTCTTGTCACATGCAAACAGATCCCATTCTTAGGGATCTTCTCCAATAACTTCCTTACGACTGATACAAAGCTCACCAGGCTTTATAATTTCCTGGTTTGTCCTGACTGCCCTTCTTAAACAGAAGAATAAAACTGGCTATTCTGCAATCCTCTGGGACCTCACCTATAGCTAGATGATACAAAGATCTTCTCTCTTGCCTCTCTCAGTAATTTGAGATAAATACAGGTTCTAGGTTCATCTATCTTCCCCATAATACTGTTTACACCAAAATAAATACAATCCAACCCATCAGCCCCATCACTATAATTACGCTAGTCCTACTTTACCTTTCAAACGTATTTGACTTAAGGGCCTGTCCCACTTGGCTGTCTTTTGCACGCCATTTACGCGACCTACTAGCGTGTGGGTAGCGTGGGGACGGGCGCATGGAGTGGCATGGAGGAGTGTGGACTTCGTCCTGAATGAAATCTTCGCGCGCCACAAGCCTGTCATGTAACTGATGGTCAAAGTGCGACAGGCTCAAGACCCTGGCGCGGCGCAAAGTCTCACCTCCCACCAGCAGCAGAAGCAGGCAAGCGATCGTCAAACTCAGCATGGGGCTCACGGTCATTGCAGATCCGGATCTGCTCCCAATCCTACTCCCAGAGCGGGGCCAAGAAGACTGAAGATAGACACAAAATGGAGCAGCTCAGTGGGACCAGCAGCATCTCTGGAGAGAAGCAATGGGTGACGTTTCGGGTCAAGACCCTTCTTTCAGACTGAAGAAGAGTTTCAAACCGAAACATCATCCATTCCTTCTCTCCAGAGATGCTGCCGGTCCTGCTGAGTTACTCCTGTATTTTGTGTTTATCTTTAAATGAAGTCACGCGCTCCAGACGGATGTGCGGACGCATGATGACATGCGGGACCGTCACGCGTCAGTCACTACCGGCCTGTCGCATAAGTGATGGCCCAAATGCGACATGCCCTTTAATCTCTACCTTCCCCTTACTCCCTCCACTACTGTTCCGATTCCCATTCCCTTGTCACACTAGTTTAAATCCTCCAGAGTTGCCCCAGTAAACCTCCCTGCAGCAATATTTGTTCCCCTCCAGTTTTGGTGCAAGGTGTCGTTCTTGTACAGATTCCACCCAATGATCCATGTACCTGGAGCGCCTCCTGCTGCACAAGGCACTGCACTATCTATCCAGTCCTTGCCTCCCCAGCACGTGGCACAGGAAGCAATCCTGAGATTACAACCATAAAGGTCCTGTTCAGAGACATCATTGATCCTGGCAATAGAGATGCAACACACCATCCTGGAGTCTCTCTCACGGCCACAGAAATGCCTATTTGTGCCCCGGACTAAAGAGTCCGATATGACTAGCAAATGGATAGAAAATTGGCTTAATCGAAGGAAGCAGAGGGTGATGATGAGAAGGTAGCTTTTCGAACTGGAGGCCTGTGACTAGTGGTGTGCATCAGGATTTTGTGTTGGGCTCATTGCTGTTATTCATCTATATCACTAATTAGGATGAGAACATACAAGGCATGATTAGTAAGTTTGCAATGACACTAAAGTGGGTAGTATTGGCGATAGTGAAGATGATTGTCAAAAATTGCAGCAGGATCTTGATCGGTTGGGCAGGTGGGTTGATAGAGTTTAATATAGTGAAATGTGAGGCAATGCACTTTGGGAAGTCTAACCAGGACAGGACCTACACAGTGAAGGGCAGGGCTCTGGGGATGTTGTAGAGCAGAGGGATCTTGGAGTGCAAGTACATAGTTCCTTGAAAGTGGCGTCACAGGTAGATACAGAATTCAGAAAGTATTCAGACCCCTTCACTTTTTCCACATTTTGTTATGTTACAGCCTTATTTTAAAATGAATTAAATTCATTTTTTTAATCAATCTATACACAATACTGCAGAATGAAGAAGCAAAAACAGGTGTTTAGAAATTTTTGCAAAGAAAATAAAAATAAATAATTGAAATATCACATTTACATAAGTATTCAGACCCTTTGTATGACACTCAAAATTGTGCTTAGGTTCATCCTGTTTCCATTGATTATCCTTGAGATGTTTCTACAACTTGATTGAAATCCATCAGTGGTAAATTAAATTGATTGTAAATGATTTGGAAAGGCACACACCTGCCTATATAAGGTTCCGCAGTTGACCGTGTATGTACAGAGCAAAAACCAAGCCATGAAGACGAAGGAATTGTCCGTAGTCCTCAGAGACAGGATTGTGTTGAGGCACAGATCTGGGGAAAGGTGTTAAACAATTTTTGCAGCATTGCAGGTCCCGAAGAGCACAGTGGCTTCCATCATTCTGATGGTCACTCTGACAGAGCGCCAGATTCCTCTGTGGAGAACCTTCCAGAAGGACAACTATATCTGCAGCATTCCACCAATCAGGCCTTTATGGTAGAGTGGCCAGGCGGAAGCCACTCATCAGTAAAAGGCACATGACAGCCCACTTGGAGTTTGCCCTGAACAAACTCCAAGTGGGCTGAGCGGTGCGGTGCCTCAACAAAGTACTGAGTAAAGGGTCTGGATACTCGTGTAAATGTGATATTTCAGTTATTTATTTTTAATTACTTTGCAAAAATTTCTAAACACCTGTTTTCACTTATTAAAAGGCATGAGAAACAAGATTCTCTGGTCTGATGAAACCAAGATTGAACTCTTTGGCCTGAATATCAAGCGTCACGTCTGGTGGAAACCAGGCACCGCTCATCACATGGCCAATACCATACCTATGGTGAAGCATGGTGGTGGCAGCATCATGCTGTGGGGATGTTTTTCAGCGGCAGGAACTGGGAGACTAGTCAGGATCGAGGGAAAGATGAACAGAGCAAAATACAGAGAGATCCTTGATGAAAACCTGCTCCAGAGCATTTTGGACTTCAGACTGGGGCGGAGGTTCACCTTCCAACAGGACAACGACCCCAAGCACACAGCCACGACAATGCAGGAGTGGCTTCGTGACAAGTCTGTGAATATCCTTGAGTGGCCCAGCCAGAGCCCGGACTTTAACCCGATCGAACATCTCCGGAGGGGCCTGAAAATAGCTGTGCATCAACGCTCCCCATTCAACCTGACAGAGCTTGAGAGGATCTGCAGAGAAGAATGGGAGAAATTACTCAAATACAGGTGTGCCAAGCTTGTAGAGTTATACCCAAGAAGACATGAGGCTGTAATCGCTGCCAAAGATGCCTCAACAAAGTACTGAGTAAAGGGTCTGGATACTTATGTAAATATGATATTTCAGTTATTTATTTTTAATTACTTTGCAAAAATTTCTAAACACCTGTTTTCACTTATTAAATATGGGGTATTGTGTGTAGATTGATGAAAAATATTAGCCAATTTAGAATAAGGCTGTAACGTAACAAAATGTGAAAAATGTGAAGGGATCTGAATACTTCATAAATGGCCTGTAGATCAAGGCGGCTTTCGGCACATTGGCCATCATCAGTCAGGATATTGAGTATAGAAGTCGGAAGGTCATGTTACAATTGTATAAATAATTGGCGAGGCCACATTTGGAATATTGTATTCAGTTTTGATCACCATGTTATAGGAAAGATGTTGTTAAGCTGGAAAAGGCGCAGAGAAGAATTATGAGGATGTTGCCAGGATTAGAAGGCATGAGCTATTGGGAAAGGTTGAGCAGACTAGGCCGAGCTTAAGTTCATAATGTTGTAGGAGCAGAGTTAAGGGCCTGTATCACTGCGGGGACCTAATTTACAAGTTTAGAAGAGTTTGTGCTCGACTCAAACTCGCAGCATGGTTGACACATGGTCCTATGAGGTCACTGAAACTCTCCTTCATGCTTGAGGGAAGTTCCCGCATACTCATACGGTGTGTGTGTCTGTGTCTGTGTCTGTGATAAAAATCCTACCCTAACTCTCGCCGCAGATTAAAGGCTTCCTCTGTGGCTTGCTATTTATTTCCTGTATTTTAAGCATTTGTTAAGCCATTTTTAAGTTGCTCACCGTTATTATTTCACTCTAAAAGTCGCACATATTTCAGTTTGAAGTGGTGTTCTTTCACAGAGAAGAATTACGGATACAGCAACAAAAATATCTGATTCAACTGCATTGGCTCACCGTGTTTTTTTAAAAATGACTAATCATTTTATACCCTTATATATAGCACATTGAAAGAACCAAATAAATAAATGGTTGAAACTAAGAAATATAAATTATGATTAATTTTCACAGGTTGCAATGAAGGATTTCCCCAAACAGAGATGTTATGGGCCAGTTTGTCATTCCAAGCTATTGTGATAGTAGGTATGTTACAATACTTACCTTCAGCAGCGCTGCAGTTCTGCCACTGGCCATGTGCGTAATTTTGGCGCGTTTGAGGGGGGGGGGGTGGTTTTTACCAGATCAGATTGTAAGAACGAAAAGCTCCAATTTGTATATGAATAAAGAGGATCTGATATGTTCACTTCTGTGTCTGTACAACTACTTCAATAAAGAATCAATTAAACTGGAAAGAATGACTGAAGGAATTGTTTTTGTTATCGTCTGCATAAGTTCTACTCCTCCCTGCCTGTGTAGTAACGGCAATGTAAAGCTGAAGCTTGGAAAAGTTTGAAATTGCCATTACATTAAACTAAAAACTGTATTCTATGAGTGGAACTGAAGCTTAGAAATCTGGAACAAAGGAACAAATTGACGCCGGCAATTGGACAAGGTCGCCACCTGCGCCAAACTGAATAACGAGGATTGGAAAACTGTTGTTTTGAATTCCCGCTTAGTTATTTTGAATTCCAGTCTGGAAGCATATGTCATAACGTCAACACGTCTTATAGGGATAGTGAGCCAGTATGTCTAAAGCTCAGCCACAAGAGGGCGAAGTGGAACAGGATTCTGGAAAAGAAAGAAGAACCATTAAACTCACCGACAAAGGCCAGGTATTGTTCATGGAAAGATGTCAAAAGTCAAGAAATACGACATGTAAACAAGCTGACAAGTTAATTTAAAATCTGAAGGAGCTCATGAAATCAGATGAAAATATGAATGAAGTACAATCTAACCTGGTTCAAATAACCGAGTTCTGCAATGAAGTTAGAAAAAAGCATGAGTCATTGCTGGAAATACCACTGCCTGAAAAGGAGCTTGAAAGGCAAGATCAGTGGTTTAAACAAATAATGGAATTGTTTAATGGTTGTATACAAGATGTAGATGGGTGGTTATCTGAAATTGGACAATAAACTACACACACTATAGTTGGAAGTGCTATACAACAAAGTGTTGTATCCACAGAAGAAAGTGGACCTGAAGATAGTGTTTCAAATGTCTCAAACAGATCAAGCCACAAATCTAATTCTTCATCATGTGCATTTTCAAGGGTCTCTTGTCGTACTGAAGCTCAAGTAGATATGGCTGTTGTCTTGGAACGGACTGTCGCCATGGACAAAAGGCACAAGCATGAGGCACAAGAAGAACAGTTGAATAGACAAATGGAGCAACTGATAAGAGAGACTGAGGCACAAAAGAGGCAATTGAAAAGAGATAAGGAACAGCTGGAATTAAAGACAGAGATGGCAGTAGCCAGTAGAAGGATCAATATACTTGAGGGTTCAAGGGTTCAAGAAGCAGCTTGAGAATATCTCACGGGATGAGCTTTTTTTATGGAAGGAGCTGCTAAAAGGGAAGCAGCAGCTAAATCAAATCTACAGACAGATGAATACTGGCCTGATCAAGTGATGGGAACCGGAACTTACTCCCAGCAACAGGTTGTTGAAAACAAACAACTTATGAACCACCTGTTAGTGCTCATGTTAAGACCCATCCAACCCGGCACTCTTTTCAGAGGCCAAATGTACAGACTCATATGAGCACTACTAATGATGGAAACTAACGTGATATCTGGAAATTAATGGAGAAGCAGAATGAGATTACTATTCTTCTAACTCAACAAAATCTCTCTTCTACCTTACCTCCAAGAGACATTCCTGTTTATGATGGTGACCCTTTGCAGTATGAAGTTTTCATTACAGCATTTGAGAAAGGAGTGGAAACGAAAACTACCAATAAGTGTGATTGCTTGTATTTTCAAGACCAATACACAAGAGGGTATTCAAAGGAGCTATCCTACAGTTGCCGACATTTGCCTCCAGCCGATGGCTATCAAAAGGAAAAAGCACTCATATTTTGGTAATGAATACAAAATTGCCAATGGATTCATGGTCAAGACTTTTGCTTGGTCAGTGATCAAGCCAGAGGATGTGAAGGCATTGCATGTGTTTTTGCTGTTTCTTAGAGGTTGTTGCAATGTTATGGAACATCTCACCTATATGGAGGAAATGAATGTTGCTACCAATACGAAGACTATACTTCTAAAGTTGCACCTATGTCCGGAGAAATCAAGCTACGCTCATTGGCGTCAACGCAATGACGCCAAAATATTTTGAACATGTTTAAAATCCAGCGGCGACCAGAAAAATGCTACGACTCTTTGGGTGACTGAGGAGACTACTCACGACCATACAGGCGACACCCCAGCGACCATGTGACGACAGCCTAGTCGCCTGTAGGCGCCTAAAAAAATAGCCTAAGCGGGGCAGGCCTTTCACTCTGCGGACAATGTTTTATGTCCTGAAGATCTTCTCAAAACAGAAAACGCAATTGTCTCTTTCTGTCAAAGACAAAGATTCAAAGAAGAGCTATCAACATTAGAAGCCAAACAAAAAGCCAAAGAAGAAGTTTGAATGCCATCACATAGTGCATACCTTTTGTTATTGATAATATGTTAAGCTTTTATAGCTCCTTTGAATGTTTATTGATAATTGCTTCGTTATATGCATAGAACAATTAGGGGCTGGTCTGTCGGAGCCATTCATGCTTAGGCTAGTTACTATTAGCATATTTTATTGTTTTGTCTACATATTTCTTGTAGAATTATTTTGTACGTTTGGGGGGTGGGTTTTTGATACGTAAATGAACGTTACATATATCTACTGGAGAGGGAGTGGTCAGATCAGAATGGAGCGGGCACGGGAGAAAGAATACAGTTTTTACCAGATCAAATAGTAAGAACAGAAAGCTACAATTTGTATATCAATAAAGAGGATCTGTTATGTTCAATTTTTTGGCTGTACAACTACTTCAATAAAGAACCAATTTGGAATCTGGTTTCGAGTTCCTTCTGAACATTCTTCTGATCATCATCTGCATTTTTGTAATTTATTTTTTTATTTTGGATAGCCACGACTGATCCATATGTTTCCTTCTGTTGGTTTGTCAAGTGGCAGGCTGCAAAAACATGATCTTCATGAAACTGGAAAGAACTTCCGGGGGATTCGTTTTTGTTATCATCTGCATAAGTTCTATTCCGCCTGTGTAGTAATGGCAATGAAAAGCTGAAGCTTGGAAAAGTTTGAAATTGCCATTACAGCTTGGATATGGAGAAGATGTTTCCACTAGTGGGAAAGTCTAGGACTAGAGGTCATAGCCTCAGAATTAGAGGACATTCTTTTAAGATGATGATGATGAGAAATTTATTTAGTCAGAGGATGGTAAATCTGTGGAATTCTTTGCCACAGAAGGCGGTGGAGGCAAAGTCAGTGGATATTTTTCAGGCAGAGATAGATAGATTCTTGATTAGTACAGGTGTCAGCGGTTATGGGGAGAAGGCAGGACAATGGGGTTAGGAGTGAGAGATTGATCAGCCATGATTGAATGGCAGGGTAGATGATGGCCAAATGGTCTAATTCTACTCCTATCACTTTGGTTGCACCAAGGACATTTTTTTTTGCACAAATATTTGGTTGTTAATATATACATAGAAACATAGAAAATAGGTGCATGAGTAGGCCATTCAGCCCTTCGAGCCTGCACCGCCATTCAATATGATCATGGCTGATCATCCAACTCAGTATCCTGTACCTGCCTTCTCTCCATACCCCCTGATCCCTTTAGCCACAAAGGCCACATCTAACTCCCTCTTAAATATAGCCAATGAACTGGCCTCAACTACCTTCTGTGGCAGAGAATTCCAGAGATTCACCACTCTCTGTGTGAAAAATGTTTTTCTCATCTCGGTCCTAAAAGATTTGCCCCTTATCTTTAAACTGTGACCCATTGTGAAAAGGACCCGTTTACTCCTACTCTTTGCTTCTTTTTTTTAATTAATATTATGCTTACAAGCCTGTTATATTACTGTTAGTAATAATTTCATTGTTGGTACACAACAATTAAACACACGTCTTAACACTTGAAAATATTTAAAAGGCAGAAAAAGCTATTAAACATACCGAAATAACACACTAGCTGCATGTCAGAAATCTTAGAGCAGATTTCCTACTGTCACCAGCTCCAAGGAATGACCAGAACTATTGTTCTAAGAAGACGACAAAATATAAGGCGGTATATAATCGAGATGATTACATCTTGAAGGATTGTAATTAATTATGGAGGAGCAGCTTCTTAGAGCGGAAAATAAACAGAACACGTAGATGCGAATGCAACTGACCAAAAACGAATGTGGCACATGGCCAGCAGTGCTTATGTAATAGGTTGTTGAGGTCTGGAATTGAACCAAATACAACAATTATTCCAAAAAGGAAACGAGTTAAAATATAATGGGCTGAAGGGGAAGGGAAAAGTACAGGATAATGTCGTTCCAGCGGATCGTTATGTGAAAATCAAATTAAAAAATGTTGGTGTAAACTAACCAGGAAATGCTTGAAATAATTTCAAACACCGAATCCAAATAACAGTGGCCGACCTTACAACAGACGTTTCCCAAGGCAAGTGAAGTACATAATGTTGCATCACGAAAATCCGACAGATGAACTCTTCTCAACTAAAATGCACCTGCTCCTTGTCCGCTCAGTATCAGAACATGTACATTTACCTCCAGCCAGTTGCGCGGATCCTTAAAGGGCACCACCAGATGGCCTCCACGCCGAGGCTTCGCTGTCCTACTGTGTCCTACACGGCTGGTTTAGACAAGGCTCGGCACTCACTGTGCAGGAAAGATCAGCTGAGAGCCTGTCATGTAGCCCCAGACTGCCATTGGAACGTTCACCTAGAACCCGCCCCGCGCCCACCGCGCGCTGAATTCGTTGGTCCGCTACCTTCGTTTAGCGGGCGGCTATTGGATGGTGCGCACGTGAATCAAGGCGAAGGCGGGCTGTGCTCCCGGGGGGGATCTCGGGGGGACGGTTGCGCCCTCCCGCCCCCGCTGAGTGGCTGCGTGATCAGGGTTTGCCTTAGAAGATACGCCGTAGTAATGAGATAAGCATTTTGTTTAAGTCTGATTCGCCCAGTTTAAACTTGTGGTGAGTGGTACACCGGGCTGCCTTTTATTTACATCCAGATGTGGCACAGTTTGTATTGCTGACCCCATTGCCCCTTCTTTTCATCCACCAATCTGGTTCCAAATGTGACCATGGCCACAAGAGGTGTAATGCCTTGAAAGTCTAGTGAAGTGCAGTAAAAATCAGATTTAAGTGGCACCAGAACACCAATCTTGCTCTCAGTGTAAACAAGACCAAGTACGCCTGTACTTCCTGAGAAGATTGAGGAGATTTGGTATGTCCAGAAATACTCTCTTGAATTTCTAAAGGTGTACAGCAGAGAATATAGCGATTGGTTGTATCACGGCCTGATCTGGCAACTCAAAGGCCAAGGAATGGTTTACAAAAAGTGGGAGACACTGCCTGGTCCATCACGCATACTGACCGACCCACCATCAAAGGGATCTACAGGATTGTTGCCTCAAAAAGGCAACCAGCATCATCAAAGACCAACATTACTCTCACCACACTCTAATTTCCCTCTTGCTATCGGGAAGAAGCAATAGGAGTCTGAAATCTGTGACCACCAGGTTAAGAATAGCTTCTTCCCAACAACCATCAGCCTCCTGAACACTAACCTCTGCTATGAACAATAGGATGTCTTTGTATACATAAAGGTTACTTTTGTGGTTACTTTTTTTCACCAGTACTGGGGTTATTGATTTATTTAATTTTAGTTTATTTGATATTATCAATGGATGTTGTAATTACAGGCCTGTTAAACTGCTGCAAAGAAGAATTCCATTGTGGGTTATCAGTACTTGACAATTAAACGCTCTTGATTCCTTTGACAAACAGATGATGGTTTTAGCAGCAGAATCCGAATAACTTTTTAGACGTGGGCATGTTGAAATTGTATTGGATGTTGCTGAGACTGTATTTGAAGGAATGGAGACAGCCAAAGTTTTGTTAGCCAAGGATAAGGCTGGTGTTGAGCAGTTTGTAAGTGCACTGGGGAGGATTGACAAGTAAGTGAGGATGGCACACTGGCGCAGCTGGCAGAGCTGCTGCTTCTTAGTGCAAGAGTCCTGGATTCGATCCTGAGCTCAGGTTCTGTCTGTGGAGATTGGATGTTCTCCCTGTGATCACTTGGGTTTCCATTGGGTGCCCCCGTATCCTCCCACATCCAAAAATACATGCGGGTTTGGAAGTTAATTGGCATCTGGAAATTGCCTTTAGTGTGTAGGCAGTGGTAGAATATGGAGAGAACTGATGACAACATGGAGGGAATAAAGTTAGATTAGAATAGTGTGTAGGATTAATGTAAATGGGTGGTTGATGGTCTACATGGATGGTGGGCCATCGGGCTTTCATTCTTTATCTCTCTATCTAAGATCAGTTTTGAAGTGAGGTGCAGAGCAATGGCGTAAATTGCCATGGGTGAGAGGCTGCAGATAATGATTTAATGGTCTTGGCCTCCATTATGAGTTGGGGCAAAGGTGTTGGCCTCTAGCCTTGGTTTCGTAATGGAGAGTAAGATCCATTACTGCATTGTGAAATCCAGGTGATCCTGGGTATGTTTGACATGCAAAATCACAAAATGTGTGCAAGATGAACAGTGCCTCGAAATAAACTGTAAATATGTTGCAGAGCAAGTAAAGATTGGGACACAAACATGAAGTATGGTATCTCGAAATGCAAGTAATAAAAATAGTAGGTGCAACGGTCCCTTGTCTTTGCACTTCACTCAGTAAGATCATGGCTGATTTTCCAAGTGAAGAGGCAAGAGCATTTATTTGTCGTGTGTACTGAAGGGGGAACAATGAAACTTACTTGCAGCAGCACAATAAGTTTGTAAACATAGTATTCAATAGATAACATCATAAGCAAACTAGCAAAAAAAAGTTCAACAATCAAAAATACCCAATATATTGTAAAACATAACAAAAGCCTGAAATCCCTTGTGTAATCAAAATAGTTCAAAGTTTAGTTGGTGTTTGTAGTGTTCTATGGCCTGATAGTTCTTGCGAAGAGGCTGTTTCTGGACTAGATTGGCTATAGCATGTTAGCCAATTAGAATGTTTAGTAATTATAACCCCGCCTAATTATAACATTCATCGTGTAAGATCCTACCCACCGTCTACCTGTACGAGTAGCGGTGTGAACGTGTGATGACCTGCTTAGTAGTTAATGACCTGAACAATAAAGATGCTTGTGTTTCAACCTGTGTGAGTTTGAGCTCTTTACATGGTGTCAGAAAATCGGGTCTACCCCGCTTCTGTTTACCGCGATTTATTTCATTTACCAGTTTTTATTTGTGAGTTTTAGTTGTGATTTGAACACATGGCTAACTCTTGTCGAAAGCCTAGCCTGCTCGTGTTTGATTCCGATATCGGCTAGCGATGGCAAATGTTTAAGAAGGACTATTCTCATTATATCCGCATTGTTCACCAAAATGATCCCGACGATTTGAAAACTTCTCTGTTGTTAAATTTAGCGGGTCCGGAAGCTATGATCCATGCTGACTCATTTGAATTTGCACCAGCTCAACTAGACGGGAATGGTCTAGTAGTGGTGCCGGCTGAATCTATTGACAACTCGATGGTTTTGCTGAGGAAGTTTAGAGAACTGTGTGACCTGCCGTCTAACAGAATCCTCGAGAAAACAAGATTTTTTGCTCTAATGCAACAGGCTGACGAGCCAGTGGAACGATTCATCAGCGACTTGAGACATATCAGCTCTCGATACAGATTTGGCAAGTTGACAAATTAGCTAGTTTGTGATAATATTGTGGGAGGAATGAGCGCCCGCAATCTACGAGCCGAACTGCTGCGGAATGCTGAACTGACTTTGGAGCAAGCGATTCATGCTTGTCGGATGGCTGAGACTGTAGCACCACTGGCTGATTTTGATAGTGTGAATGCTAATCAACAACTGAATGTAAATCTGGCTAGTTATTCTCCACAAAGATTTCTCAATGCGTCCCGCAAAGATCAGAATATGCCTGCCACGAGGTGCACCAACTGTAACTATTTCCACCCCAGGGGGCGCCAGTTTTGCGTAGCCCATGGGAAAGTATGTCATAATTGCAAGAAACTCAACCACTTTGCTAATTATTGTCGATCTAGTGAGAGTACAGCTTCAAGGACGAAGATGCACCTGATTCAACAAGACCCATCCGAGTCTGATTCCCATGAACAGGACGAATCTTCCCACGGGGAACGACTCTGATAAACACAGACACTGAGTCTACCGTACTTTCCCTCAACCTGCGCACCCCAGGCAAAGTGACTGATCCTGCAGTGACCATGATAATCAATAACAAACCTCTGATTGCCAAAGTCAATATTAAAAGCCAGAGTAAACATCATGTCACTCAAAGTGTTCAACAAGATAAGAACCACTGAGCTCATGAAAAAAGACTCCTCCACTCTACATGCTTACGGAGGAGAAATTCTTCACCCGCTGGGTAAAGCTGATTTCAAATGTACCATCAATGAACAGACCAAGAAATTACTCTTTTACATCGTTCAACCAAGTTCTGAGACCCTGCTAGGCATCAATGCATCCCATGACCTCGGTCTGGTCTATTTCGGGTGCGCTGTCCACATTCTCTGTCTGACAGAGGAACCAACGAAACAGATGCTATCCAATTACAAAGACTTGTTTGACGACAAACTCGTCAAACTACCTACAATATATAAGATCATTGTTGACGATACGGTCACCGCGATCGTACGTGCCCCTCACCACGTCCCGCATGGTATGCGTGAGAGAATACACGATGAACTAAAACGTATGGTCTCTATTGGAGTTATTGCCGAAGTCAGCGAACTCTCTAACTGGATCTCCACCATGGTCGTCACGACAAAAAAAGATGAAAAGGAGTTGCGCATCTGCATTAATCCTAAAGATTTGAACACAGCAATCAAGCGCCAACACTACCCAATGAGAACTACCGAAGACATAGCGGCACAAATCGGTAACGCAACAGTGTTCTCAGTTCTGGATGCCAAAAGCTCTCCCTGGGAAATCCCGTTAGACCGTGCCTCATCGGCGTTAACAACTTTCGCCACCCTGTTCGGCCATTACCGATTCCTAAGAGTGCCCTTCGGTATGAACTCAGATTCAGATTCAGATTCAACTTTATTGTCATTGTGCAGTGTACAGTACAGAGATAACGAAATACTGCTAGCAAAGTATTCCAACGTGCAATGGAACAACTGTTCACAGAATTTCCTTGTGCCATCATTGTTACGACGTCCTAGTTTATGTCCGAGATGCTACCGAGAATGATGCCAACCTACGTAAGGTGCTGGACCGTGCCAGAGACATTAATTTAAAACTGAACCCTCTGAAATGCAAGTTCAGAGTTCCCGAAGTCACCTACGTAGGTCACGTGTTCACCAGCAATGTGCTAAAACCTGATCCGCTGAAGACTGCAGCAATCAACGAGCTGCCAGTGCCAACTGACGTCACCAGCCTACAACGATTTTTAGTCATGGTCAACTACCTGGGGAAATTCATCCCCAATCTCAACGAATTGTCAGCCCCTCTGCATCAACTAACTCACAAGGACAACACCTGGTCCTGGTACCCAAACCACCAGCAAGCCTTCGAGGCTTTAAAACTCCAGCTCGACAGTGCACCCACCCTGTCTTACTTCAACATCAACCTGCCAGTCACAATCACCTGCGATGCATCCCAGTATGGACTAGGTGCAGCATGCCTGCAGACCTCCTTCAATGGCGATGTCAACGGCTTCGCGCACCCTAACGGATACTGAGCAGCACTATGCACAGATAGAGAAAGAACTGCTTGCCGAGGTTTTGGCCTGCTCCAAATTCAAAGACTTTAATTTTGGCAAAACTTTCACGGTGGAGACTGGTCACCAGCCACTAGTCACCAACCTGTGCAAACCGATTCATGCTGCTCCAGCAAGACTTCAACGCATGATGATGCAGCTACAATGGTTTGATTTTCGCATTGTCTATAAAAAAGGTAAAGACATGCACATCGCAGACACTCCATCTTGAGCACCACGCGCCACCAGCGAACAACACCCATTTGAACAAGACAAATTCTCCGTTCTGAAAATCTCGTTTGTCCCAACTGACCGCTTGCTCCGCCTCGTCGAAACACACCGCTGCAGATAAAACCTCCCAGCTGCTAACTTCAATCATTAAAGGCGGGTGGCCAAACAAACAGTTCAACACTCCTTTTGAACTGCGACCCTATTTCCTGGTACTGGTACTACAGGATGGAGTGATAGTAAAGGGTCACAAGACGGTCATCCCCCCTTCTTTGCGTAACGAGTACCACAAGGAGATCCACGGTGGCCACCCAGGCGTGGAGGCCACCCTACAAGCGTGCGAAAGAAATGATCTACTGGCCCGGAATGACCAAGTACATTCGGGAGAAAACAGAATCATGCGCGATCTGTAACAGACAGGCACCACACCAGCAAAAACAACCTCTGCTGTCCCAACCTGCTTCCTCTCTACCATGATCATCAGTGGCTGCCGATATCTTCGACTGGCATGGGAAGCACCATCTTGTGTTAGTGGACTCATGCTCGAACTGTTTTGAAATTGACTTCCTGCCAACCTCCTCAGAGATAGTCGTCCAGAAGCTCCGACAACACTTCTCTGTACATGGCATTCCAGCTCATCTTCAGACTGACAACGGGGCCCAATTCACCAGCCAAAAGTTCAAAGACTTTGGCAAACGATGGAACTTTCAACATGTCACCAGCAGCCCAGAATACCCACAGTCCAACGGACTCGCTGAACGCGCTGTTCGGAGCGCCAAACAACTCATGGAGCGCTCCTATCTGGTGAAATCTGATGTCTACCTGGATTTGTTGAACCTGAGAAATATTGCGAGAGTCAATGTTTTAGGCTCTCCAGCCCAGCGCCCGATGTCCCACCGAACGCGACCTCCGCTGCCCGTGTCACAGGATCACTTAAAGCCCAAAGCTTTCAGCCCTGCTGTAGTTCAAAAGCGTGTGCAGTCCAATCGAGACGCACAGAAACGTACTTACGATAAGACCAGCAAACCACTTAAGCCACTCATCCAAGGCCAAGTGGTCCGACTACAGACAGACAAAGGACATACCAAACTGGGGTTCATTCATGGCCCCGCAAAGGAACCACGTTCCTACCTTGTCGATGTCAGTGGTACCATCTACAGACGCAACCGTCAACGCCTGCTTCCAGTGAAGGAACGGCGCCCCAGGATCATGCATCTCTACTCAGCTTGAAAGTGATTGCTGTACCTGCCGTTCCTGTACCTGCAACTGCTACCCCCATCCACTCCCCGCGTCGGTCTGTTCCCCCTTCTCCTTTTGTAACCGGTTCAACGGTGTCCCCGTGACAGTCTTCCCCCACGGTATCTCCCCACAGCTCTTTGACCTCACCGAAACGTGCCCTCAACATTTCGGAGGAAAAGGTTGATGAGGCAGCTCCCTACCGTATGAGAACCGGGGGGGGGGGGTTAGCAAGCCACCTGTTAGATATGGCGATTATGTATAACCCCATTATTATTAGATGTTTGCATTTAACAATTTATTTACTCAATGTAGTTGTAACGCTTTACTTTTCATTTATGCAAGAAGAGATGTAGATTGGCTATAGCATGTTAGCCAATTAGAATTCTTAGTAATTATAACCCCACCTAATTATAACATTCATAGTGTAAGATCCTACCCACTCTCTACCGGTACGAGTAACGGTGTGAACGTGTGATGACCTGCTTAGTAGCTAATGACCTGAACAATAAAGATGCTTGTGTTTCAACCTGTGTGAGTTTGAGCTCTTTACATGGACCGTGGTTTTCAGACTCCCATGCCTACTTCCCAAATACAGGAGTGAAAAGAGAGCGGGACCTCGGTGGTGTGGGTCCCTGATGATGCTGGCTGCCTTTTTGCCTACAGATCCCTTCGATGGTGGGGAGGTAGACTGGGCTGCGTCCACCACTTTTTGTAATGTCCTTCATTCCTGGTTGTTCGAATCGCTAAACCAGAATGTGACGCAACTTGTCAATATGCTCTCCACCATATGCATGTTGAAGTTCAAGAAATTATTCATTGGCATATAGAATCTCCTCAGTCTTCTAAGGAAATGGAGGTGTTGATGGGCTTTCTTTATTACATTAATGTTCTCAACCCAGGACATACCCTCAGAGACATACATGTACTGGAACTTGAGATTGGTGACTCTCCACCACCAACCTGTCTATGTGGAGAGGTTTGTGGATCCTTGGCCTTGCTATTCTAAAGTCAACAATCAGCTTCTTGGTCATACTGACTTTGAGAGCAAGCTGGTTGTTCTGGCACCCATTCAATCAGATGATTGATCACTCTCACCATTACCCATAATTCGGCCAACAACGGTGGTGTTCTGGGCAAATTTAAAGATGGAATTGGAACTGTGTTCAGCGACACAGTCACACAGAGCGAGGCGAGCAGTGCACTGAGCACACAGCCTTGAACTGCCTCTGTGCTAATAATTATCGATGAGGAAGTGTTGCTAATTCATACTGATTGTGTTCTGCTGATTAGAAAGTTGAGGATCCAGTTGCAGGGATGCGCAGACACCTAGTTCCCTGAGATTGGTACCAAGTTTGAAGTAGATGATGGTGCTGAACGTCAAGCTGCCATTTTTCTACATTTATCCTATAACCTGCAAGACCCTAACCTAAACCCTAAAAATCTACAGATCTTCATCTTGAGTACATATGGTTCAGATCAAGTTAAGTCACATTTAGTTTATTGTCATTTGCATAGGTACGATAAGGTACAGGTACAATTAGAAATTTGGCTTGCAGCAGCTTAACAAACATATGGACTTTGAAAATACACAAAAAACATAACCATATAACCATATAACCATATAACAATTACAGCACGGAAACAGGCCATCTCGGCCCTACAAGTCCATGCCGAACAAAAATTGTAAATTGTACACAAATTACACCTACAATTCTTCAAGACAATAATAAAGAAAAAGACTTTGAAAAGAAACAAGACATTAGTGTACCAAAAAATGAGAGAGAGAAAAGCCCATGGTGGTGCCATGAGAGTGTTTAGTGGTAGAGGTGGGATTAGAATTGTGTGAGTAGGTTGATGATCCTGATAGATATAGAAAACTGTGTGTTGTAAAGTAATTAGTTGCAGGTGGTGTGCAACTTCAGGCCTGATGGTAGTACTGAGAAAAAGGCATACATTCTGTAGAAGTTAGAGTATTCATTCTTCTAAACTCGAGTAAAGGCAGAGTCTGCGTAATCTCTTCCCAAAGGACAATTCCTGTTATCCCAGGAATCACTACCTTCGCTCTATAGCAAATATAACCTATATACCAAATATAACAGAGCAGTGTTGCCCTGTACTCATTATTTCAGATGATGTCTCACCAGGGTTTTATGTAATTGGAGCAAGAATCTCCACACATGCAATGAAGATCGACATACTGTTTGACTCCCAAAATGCATTTGTTTCTACATGCTAATTTCCAATGATTTCTGTACAAGAATACCCAGAGCTCTCTGAACATCACCTTTCAATCTCTCAACCTTTTTTTCTACCAAATTGGATGACCACATGTTTCACTTACCAATTCATCTCTCCTCTCTAGACATACAGTTCTCCACTATTTGGGAGGTTTTCTGTGCCCTCTTCCACAAAAAAAGATACCAAATATTGGTTTAATTTCTCAACATTTCCTTAGAAGTACATCACGGAAACAGGCACTGTGGCCCAACTAGTCCATGTCAACCAGCTGCCCATCTAAGCTAGTCTCATTTGCTCGAATTTGACCCAGATCTCTTTAAAGGGTCTGAAGAAGGGTCTCGTTCCGAAACGTCACCTATTCCTTTTCTCCAGAGATGCACAAGAAGTGGTCTCAATGGGTGAATGGAGATGATGTGATGGACTGGCCCAGTACACCAGATGACGAAGAGAATGGCGCTGGGCTTTGACAAAAGATGGAACTTTAAGCACACATGTGGGGCAGTGGATGGCAAGCATGCCATTCTTGTCCCTGTCCCTGTACCCCTCATTTTCCTTTTCGTACAGGATGGCATTCTGCTGGAACCATTCCTCAAGGTCCCCCTCCTGCTGCCTGGTGAAGGTGTAGGGCATAACCTTCCTCCAGCTTTCCCTCACCACCAATGGGGCATCTGCCTCTGATGCTGTGTCAGACACAGGAGAAAGGGCTGCTTTGCTCTCTTCAAATGAGGCAGTGAAGGATGGGGTGGTGGTGGGGACATATACTACCACCCTGGTCTCCTCCTCCAGGGGTCTCTCATGCAGGGCTACCTCCTCCTGCACTATCACCTCCTGTGGCATCACCTCCTGCCACTCCTCCTCTTGGGTGGGCAACACCTGCATGGCCGGTTTTTGTAGGGTTGTGCCCTCCCCCTGCACTGCTGCCTTTTTGGTGCCATATCTAAAACACAAGTCTCCTCTCCAAAAAACTCTCCAGCTTTGAATGAACATGCCTTGGAGTGACAGAAGTGATGTTCTGCTGTTTAAATAACCTGTTTTTTCTACTGACCCATTTTTTCACCCCAAAGCTATTATCTTCGACTGCCTCCGACTTTCTATGACTACCTACGATTAGCATCACGACCTACCTACAACCTACCTATGAGTAAAAAGTATCGATTTTTTCCATGCTGACCTTTTTTTTACTCGTGGACAATTTTTATCAGGCTAGAAAAAAACGCCGCAACCTACTTGATGCCACGAGTACACGGAGACCACTCACGAGCATGAGGAAGACCACCTACGACCTCCTACGACCTCGTGGCGACCATGCTGCGAGTATGAGAAGGGCAAACTCGGCAGAGGTCGCGAATTAAGTCGTGAAAGTGGGACAGGGGCTTTAACAGTATCTGCAGCCTCACAGCACAGGACACTAGCTTTCAATCCTGACCTTTAGGTCTGTTTATCTAAAGTTTGCAAACTCTCCCTGTGGCCATATCGATTGGCAGGTTACGATGCAATCAATTGGCTCAGCTCTGCATGAGAGTGCTAGAATCTGTAGGAGGTTGCAGAGAATATAGGAAGAATATAACATAGGATTGTGTAGAATTAGTATAAAATGGGTGATAGATGGTCAGTGCAGATTCAATGAGCTGAAGGGCCTGTTTCCATGCTGTAATCTCTCCAAGTCTCTAAATACTGTTGATGCAGCTTTCATATATCTGTTTACCCTCTACCAGATTATTATATTTTGTTTTCCGTTGTCTGCTTTAAAATAGACATGAGCAAATTTATCTGCCTCATTTTCTTTATGCAGTTTATTTGCAGATGGAAGAAATTTCAGACACCAGAGGGAAAATTTTAAAGAGCTGTCAGGGTTAGACATTGCAGAAATGACTATTGATTAGTCGTGGGAGGATGCTATTTTAGGCATTAACACTTTAATAGCAGTTGAGGTAATCAAGTTGAGGATGGATAATAACTATTAGCTGATAAATATATCATCTTCACAGTGAATTATTATGTAAAATGTACTTGCTCTAGGAAACTTAAGAAAGCATAGGGAGAACACTAGCCCAGCAGAATAATTAATCATTGTTAATCCAAAGCAAAATTATTCTTAACGTCATATGTTAGGTGAGGACAGAAAGTTAATTAACGTACAAGTTAATTAACGTCCATTTTTGCCATGTGCATAAAACAATGGCTCTTTTGACAAATCCATCAACGTGGTCTATTCATTCCCCTCTACAGATGCTGACTGACCCGCTGAGTTCCTCCGGCATTTTGTTTATTCAATTTTATCTGTTCATTCAGAAACGTGTAAAAGTTTCAGTTGGATTATTATCTGAGAACTGAAAACACCACAATGAAATGTAATAGTTTGTCACTATTCAATGATTAGTGATGTACAGCACTTTGTTGCAGCTATGTTTGTTTTTAAAGTGCTCTATAAATAAAATTATTATTATTATTATTATTCAAATGCTTCATTTAAGTGTCTGAATATTTTGCATTTATTAGATAGGAAGCAAAATCAATGTCAGGAGAAAGGTAAAGGCATATCGTAGAACAAGATGAGAGAGGTTTGGTAGTAGAGGATAATAAGAAATTAGTCGGATGGCAGGTGACAGATTGACAGGCTCATAGACTTTGGGGAATTCTGTGAAAAGTAATTTGCTGTATTTGACATGCAAAGTGGTGCTAAGGAATGCCTAGAGTCTGATATTTGGTTGCGCTTCTCTATTGCATCGAGGAATTGATCAAATCAAAATACCACATGACTGAGATAAGAACAGAACTATTTTACAATCTTAATAGAGTCTATTGGCAACTCTTTAGGAATAATTAACTGCAGAGCTTTATCCACAGTAAAATGCATTCTGGGAAATCGTAAACATGCTCTCTCTAATTTCATAATGACTGCCGATGTATTTAAGTGTTTTGGATTAGTGTTTTGTCTGTTTATTATATGAGAAATGTTAGAAATGCTTTAATTAATGAAGTACAGTAATGAAGCATGGGTAACCCCATGAGCCCATCATGTGTACGCTGCATGTCTTGTGAACTTTGGCAAGGCTTGCAAATTTGAATAATCTTCCTTTGTACCTGTTAACTGAGTTTGGTTAGAATTCTTCTGGGGTAGATGTAGTCATGAATCACAGAGAAGCATAACAACTTAGAACCTTTTTTAGAAATTGATTAAAATTAAGTAGACCTGAATAAAAACAACTAAAGCATTACAAACTGCAAGAGAGCTATCACTTGTATATCAGCATTACTGTTGAGTAAAGGTAACTACAGGTGCATGAGGGAGGGTCCGGCTAATGTTGAATGCAAAGGTACCCTGGCAAGAATGATGGTGGAGCAGCGAACGCAGATGTTTCTAGGTGTAACCACGAGACGCTAGATCTTTTCATCCTAAAGCGTAAGAAACATATTAGGGGAGAATGAGGCCACCGTGGATGACAAAGGAAGTCAAAGGTAGCGTAAAAGCAAAAGAGAAGGCATATAATATGGAAAAGATTAGTGCGAAGCTAGAGAATTGGGAAGCTTTTAAAAACTAACAGAAAGCAACTAAAAAAGCAGTAAGGGGAGAAAAGATGAAATATTGTATATGAATGCACGAAGTATAAGAAGTAATGTTACCCTGGCAAGAACTTGAGACTTAGTTAGAGGTTGGTAGATATGACATTGTGGGGATTACTGAGACGTGGCTGCAGGAGGATCGGGCCTGGGAAACTAATATTCAGGGTTATACATCCTATAGAAAGGACAGGCAGGTGGGCAGAGGGGGGGGGGGGTAGCTCTGCTGGTGAGAGATGGTATTCATTCCCTTGCGAGGGAAGAGATAGGGACTGACGAGGTAGAGTCATTGTGGATTGAGTTGAGAAATTATAAAGGCAAGAAGACACTAATTTGTGTTATCTACAGACCCCCAAATAGTAGCCCGGATGTAGGGTGTAAGTTGCAGCAGGAGTTAAAACTGGCATGTAACAAAGGTAATGCCACTGAGGTGATGGGGGATTTCAATATGCAGGTAGACTGGGAAAATCAGGTTGGTTCAGGACCCCAGGAAAGAGAGTTTGTAGAATGCCCCCGAAATTGATTTTTAGAGCAGCTTGTAATGGAGCCGACCAGAGAAAAGGCAATTCTGGATTTCGTGTTGTCCAATGAACCAGATTTGATAAAGAGAACTCAAGGTAAAGGAACCGCTTGGAGGTAGTGATCATAATACGATTAGTTTTAACCTGCAATTTGAGAAGGAGAAGGTTAAATCAAAAGTGTCAGTGATGCAGTTGAACAAAGGGGACTATGAAGGCATGAGAGGGGAGTGGCCAAGGTAGACTGGAAATGGATCCTAGCAGGAATGATGGTGGAACAGCAATGGCAGGAATTTCTGGGCATAATCCGGAAGATGCAGGATCATTTCATTCCAAAAAGGAAGAAAGATTCAAAGGGGAGTAGGAGGCAATCATGGCTGACAAGAGGTTAGGGTTAGAGTAAAACTAAAAAAAAAGATGTATAACACAGCAAAGAGTAGCCGGAAGCCAAAGGATTGGGAAACTTTCATAGAGCAACAGAATGAAACAAAACAGGCAATACGGGCTGAAAAGATGAAGTACGAGGAGAAGTTGGCCAGGAATATAAAGGACAGTAAAAGCTTCGTTAGATATGTTAAGAGAAAAAGTGTAGCAAAGTCAAATGTGGATCAAAGGCAGACATGGGTGAAATTATTATGGTCACAAGGAAATTACAGAAGAGTTGAACAGGTACTTCGGATCTGTTTTTATTAAGGAAGACAAATAATCTCCCAGATGTACTGGAGGACATAGGATCTAAGGGGGTAGAGGAACTGAAATAAATTTTCATTAGGCGAGAAATATTATTGGGTAGGCTAATGGGACTGAAGGATAATAAATCCCCTGGGCCTGATGGTCTGCATCCCAGGGTCTTCAGGGAGGTAGCTCTAGAAATAGTGGACGCATTGGTGATCATTTTCCAATGTTCAATAGATTCAGGATCAATTCCTGTGGATTGGAGGATAGCTAATGTTATCTCACTTTTCAAGAAAGGAGCGAGAGAGAAAACGGGGAATTACAGACCAGTTAGCCTGACTTCGGTGGTGGGAAAGATGCTGGCGGCAATTATTAAAGAGGTAATAATGGGCCATTTGGATAGCAGTGAAAAGTTTAGTCCAAGTCAACATGGATTTATGAAAGGGAAATCATGCTTGACTAATCTTCTGGATTTTTTTGAGGATGTGACAAAATGGATGAAGGGATACCAATGGATGTTGTGTATCTAGACTTTCAAAAAGCCTTTGATTAGGTCCCGCACGGGAGACTGGTGACGAAAATTAGAGAACATGGTATTGGGGGTAGGGTGTTGACATGGATAGAAAATTGGATGGCAGACAGGAAGCAAAGAGTAGGAGTGAAGGGGTCCTTTTCAGAAAGGCAGGCAGTGGCGAGTGGAGTGCCGCAAGACCTGGACAGTTTGAGTGAGTGGGCAGATGCTTGGCAGATGCAGTATAATATAGATAAATGTGAGGTTATCCACTTTGGGTGCAAAAACAAGGGGGCAGATTATTATCTCAATGGGGTCAGGTTAGGTAAGGGGGAGGTGCAGCGAGACCTGGGCATCCTTGTACACCAGTCACTGAAAGTTGGAGTGCAGGTACAGCAGGCAGTGAAGAAAGCTAATGGAATGTTGGCCTTCGTAACAAGAGGATTTCAGTATAGGAGTAAAGAGGTTCTTCTGCAGTTGTATAGGGCACTGGTGAGACCACATCTGGAGTATCGTGTACAGTTTTGGTCTCCTAATTTGAGGAAGGACATCCTTGTGATTGTCGCAGTGCAACGAGATTGATCCCTGGGATGGCGGGACTGTCATATGAGGAAATATTGAAAAGACTAGGCTTGTATTCACTGGAGTTTAGAAGGATGAGGGGGAATCTTATAGAAACATATAAAATTATAAAAGGACTGGACAAGCTAGATGCAGGTAAAATGTTCCCAATGTTGGGCGAGTCCAGAACCAGGGGCCACAGTCTTAGAATAAAGGGGAAGCCATTTAAGACTGAGGTGAGAAAAAATGTTTTCACCCAGAGAGTTGTGAATTTGTGGAATTCCCTGCCACAGCGGGCAGTGGAGGCCAAGTCACTGGATGGATTTAAAAGAGTTAGATAGAGCTCTAGTGGCTAGTGGAATCAAGGGATATGGGGAGAAGGCAGGCACGGGTTATTGATTGGGGACAATTAGCCATGATCACAATGAATGGCGGTGCTTGCTTGAAGGGCCGAAAGGCCTCCTCCTGCACCTCTTTTCTATGTTTCTAATGATAGCATTTATTTCAAGAGGGCTTGTATACAAAAACAGGGATGTAATGTTGCGGCTCTGGTAAGGCGCTGGTAAGACCACATTTGGAATATTGTGAGCAATATTGGGCACCATGTCTGAGGAACGATGTGCTGGCTCTGGAGAGGGTCCAGAGGAGGTTTATTAGAACGATCCCAGGAATTAGTAGGTTAACTTATGATGAGCGTTTTTTTGGCACTGGGCCTGTACTCGCTGGAGTTTAGAAGAATGAGGGGGGACCTCATTGAAACATACAGAATAGCGAAAGGTTGGATAGAGTGGATGTAGAGAGGATGTTTCCACTACTGGGAGAGTCTAAGACTACAGGTCATAACCTCAGAATTAAAGGACGTTCTTTTAGGAAGGAGATGAGGAAAAAGTCTTTAGTCAGAGGGCGGTGAATCTGTGGAATTCTTTGCTGCAGGAGGCTGTAAATGCCAAGTCAATGGATGTTTTTAAGGCAGAGATAGATAGATTCTTGATTAGTACACGTGTCAGAGGTTATGGGGAGAAGGCAGAAGAATGGGGTTGAGAGGGAGAGATAGATCAGCCATGATTGAATGGCGGAGTAGACTTGATGGGCCTAATGGTCTAATCCTACTCCTATTCCTTATGACCTTTTGACCTAAGCTAGCCAATAATATAAAAGAGGACACCAAACGTTTTTTCAGAAATTTAAAGAGTAAAAGGAGTGTACATTGGACCGCTGGAAAATGACACTGGAGAAGTAATAATAGGGAACAAAGAAATGATGGATGAACTGAATACGTTTTTTACATCAGTATACACAGTGGAAGACACCAGCCATATGCATGAAATTCAAGAGAGTCAGGGAGAAGAAGTGAGTGCAGTCACTATTACTGAGGAGAAAGTGCTTTGGAAACTGAAAGGTGTGAAGATGGGTGTCACCTGGACCAGATGGACTATACCCCAGTGTTCTGAAAGAGGTAGCTGTTGATAGTGATCTTTCAAGAATCACGAGTCAGGAATAATACTAGAGGACTTGTAAGTCACAAATGTAACACCACTGTTTAAGAAGGGAGCAAGGCAAAATAAAGAAATTATAGGCTAGTTAATTTGAGTTCTGTGGCTGTGTTTTATTAAGGATGAGGTTTCGGGATACTTGATAATATGATACTTAAATACATGATAAAATAAGCTGAAGTCAGCATTGTTTTGACAAGAAGACATTTTTGAGGAAGTAACAAGCAGGATGGACAAAGGAGGGTCATTGGATGTTGTTTACTTGGATTTTCAGAAGGCCTTTGTTATGGGGAGCAAGATAGGCTGCTAAACAATATAGGTGCCCAGCCTATGGTATTACAGGTAAGGAGATTGGCTGACTGGGAGAAGGCAAAGTGGGGGAATAAAGGGGACTTTTCTGGTTGGCTGCTGGTGACTTATGGTGTTCTGCAGGGGGTCAGTGTTGGGTCGCCCCTTTTCACTTTATATGCTAACTATCTGGATGATGGAATTGGTGGTTTTATGGCCAAGTTTGCAGATGGTACGAAGATAGGTGGAATGCCAGGTAGTGTTGAGGAAGCGGGGAGTCTGCAGAAGGACTCTGGAAAGGTTGGGAGAGTGGGCAGAGAAGTGGAAAATGGAACACATCACAGCACAGTCTGTAGAAGGACTCGGACAGGTTGGGAGCGTGGGCAGAAAATGGCAGAAGAAACACAGCATAGCAAAGTATATGGTCACGCATTTTGGAAGAAGGAATAAGGCGTAGACAACTTTCTAAATGGGAAGAGAATTCAGTATTTATAAAGCGGAGATAGATTCTTGATTAGTAAGGGCATCAATGGTTACAGGGAAAAGGCAGCAGGATAGCGTTGAGAGGGAAAATAGATCAGCCATGATTGAATGGCTGATTGGACTTGATAGCCTAATTGGAATAGCATAATTCTGCTCCTATGTCTTTTGTTCTTATCTGATATAACATTTATTAAATCCTGTCTGACTAAGCCTCTGTATTCTACTAATCTTATATGACTTTAACCACAGCCGAAGTCTCGGAGTACGGGAGATTGGCTAATGTTGTTTCTTTGTTTAAGAAAGGAAGTCGAGAGAGAATCCAGGGAACTATGAGGCCATAAGCCTCTTATCAGTGGTAGGGAAACTATTGGAGATAATTCTTTGAGATAGGATTTACTCCAATTTGGAAGAGAATGGGTTAATAGCTAGGGTTAGCCAGCAAGGCAGATTATGTCTCACCAATGATTAATTTTTTTGCGGAGGTGACAAAGGAGATTGATGATGGCAGGGCGGTGGATGGTGCTTACAAGGATTTTAATAAGGCCTTTAATAAGTTCCCTTATGGTAGGCTATTACAGAAAATTAAGGTATACGGGATACATGATGAGTTGGTCGTATGGATTCGGAACTGGCTTATTCATAGAAGACGGAGGACTTTAGTGGCAGGTAAATATTCCAGCTGGAGGTCTGTGACCAGATTCAGATTCAGATTCAGATTCAATTTTAATTGTCATTGTCAGTGTACAGTACAGAGACAACGAAATGCATTATGTGGAGTGGAGCCAGGAATCTGTGACCAGTGGAGTTCCACAGGAATCTGTGCTGGGACTTCAGCAGTTTGTGACATATTTAAATGACCAAGACATAAATGTAGATGTGTTAGTTTGTTCACAACACCAAAATTACCGGAGTTGCAGATAGTGAGGAAGGCTGTCAGAAGATACAGTGAGATATTAACCAGCTGCAGAAATGGGTGGAGAAATGACAGATGGAGTTTAATCTGAGCAAGTGTAAGGTGTTTCAATTTGGGAAGTTGAATGTAAGGAGAGAATATGCTGTTTATGACAAGACCCTGAACAGCATTGATGTGCAGAGGGATATTGGAGTCCAGTTTCATAGCTCACTATAGGTGGAAGCACAGTAGATAGGGTGATAAAGAGGCGTATGGTATGCCTGCCTTCAGAATATAAGAGTCGGGAAGTCATGGTGCAGCTCTATTGGACTTTTGTTAGGCCGCATTTGGAGTATTGTGTGCAGTTCTGATCACCCCATTACAGGAAAGATGTGGAAGCTTTGCAGAGGGTGTAGAGGGGGTTTATCAAAATACTGACTGGATTAGAGGGTTTCAGCAACAGTGAGAGGCTGGATAGACTTGGATTGTTTTCTCTGAAATGTTGGCGGTTCAGGAGATTGATAGAAGTATGTAAAATTATAAGAGGCATATATAGGGTAGAATCCTTTTCCCAGGGTGGAAATGTCCAACACTAGAGGGCATAAGGTGAGAAGGGGAAAGCTTAATAGAAATGTGTGGGGCAAGTTTTTTACACAGAGGGTGATAGGGGCCTGAAACTCATAGCTGAGGGTGGTGGTGGAGGCAAATCAGATAATGGCATTTACGAGGCTTATAGATAGGCACATGGAAGTGCAGGGAATAGAAGGGTATTGATCATGTTCAGACAGATGAGATCATTTCATCTCGGCATCATGTTCAGCACAAACATTGTTGGCCAAAGAGCCTGTTCCTGTGCTGTTGTGTTCTATGTTCTAGGTTCTATGCTCTAACTTCTACTCACATGCATTTTTCTTTTTGCCTTTCACCCAGTGATCACCTGAAGGAGTTTATTCCTATCTCTACAGGTGATCAAGGCTGTTGACAGTCTCTTGCTTCCAAGCTTTGCCTCCAGTCACACCTTTTTATGACATAGTAGTTATACCCATGACAACCGATTGACACGTGCCTCCCTCTCAATAGTACCATTTGTATCAAAGAATCCCATGTTGGTTCATAAATTCCTTGATTTAATTAACCCTTGCCGTCAATTTTCACAAATAACTTGTTTTGAGTGTGAAGGGTTCTAAATATATCTGCACCTAATAAGTTCTTGAAAAAATTCCCTGCTGTCTTACACACTTGAGTCATATTTCACACCTGTTTTTATTACATTTTGTCCAAATTTCATACAACATGTCTCAACAATTTAATAAAGCCTCTGTGGATTACGAGTAAATGTATAAAATAGGTTGAGAACAGAACTGACTAGATATTTCAGAAATATATTTCAAGAATAGAATTAGTTTCAAGATTTACTGTTTTTTTTTAAATTGTTAAGAGTTTAAATATTTGTATCATACTTTTTTGAAATCTGAAACATACATTTTTCCAAGTGGTTTAAGTGGGATCCACCAGAATGGGCATGTTCTGCTTTATGGTATAGAATCAAAGACATTTATGGAATCGTAGATTACTCCTACTTTCCAACTTTTCCGTCAATGTGCTTCATGCTCTCTCCTAGGTGGTGCTTAAATGTTTTGCATGTTTCTGTATCCGCCACCCTTTCAAGCAGTGTGATCCATAAACTCACAACAATTTGTATGCAAAGAATTTTCCTCAACACCTACTGAATACTTTTACCAAGTGACACAAATTTATGTCCCATTATTATCCTTTCTGCCTGAGGAACAAAGTCTTTCCTGTTTACTCTGTCTAGGATTCTCAGTATGTTGAATTCCTCAGTTAAATCTCCCCTTAGCCTCCATTGTTCTTAAAATAACAAGGCAGTCTCAGTTTCTGCTTTGAACTATAATTCGGTAGCCCAGGATAAAATCTGAACAAATCCTTTTATTTCTATGCTTTCTGGAGTAATAAAATGAAGTAGAAAGGTTTCAAGAACAAAGTTGTGGACTGAAATAGGTGCTATGTTTGGAGGACAGGTGGTCAGTTTGAAACGCAGACTGGATTTAATTGAGCCATTAATGTAATGGGGCATAACCCAAAAAGGAAAAGTCCCAGAAGGAAAAGAATGGACAGGCATAATTACAGAAAATTAGAAGGAATATTGCTGTTCCACCTTGCTCTGCATCAACCCTTTTGTGTTAACTGGTTTCAAGCTGCATTCAAGTCTGCAAGGCTGGAATGATGAGGTTTGACATCCAGGATTTTGCTCAGGTTTCTAAAACCCAATTTTGGCAACATCCATTAATTTCTGAAAAAAAACCACACATCATTATCAGGTATCAATTGAGCTCAGAACATGGTTCCTGAAATTGGGCACCATACCACCTGAATTTAAAACATCCCAGTATGGAGGATCCTGTACTCAAACACAATTCCTCTCTCGTACACTAGTTTCTTTCTCTTAGCTAAATACTTACCCATTTTCTCCATTTCAATAGCTCTGAGTATAATGAATAGCCTGTCTTGTGGAATGTTATCAGAAAAGTTTATTGCATTCTAGACCAAGGGGGGCACGTCTCCTCAACGTGCGGTTGCGGGGGGGGGGGGGGGGGGGAGAGGAGGGGAGTGGCCTTCGGCCTCACACACACAGTAAACCATTCCCCCACACACACTAACCCACCCCCCCTCGCTCCTTTTACCCCATTCCACCGCCCTACCCACTCACGCATAACCTCCAACTGCGCAGGTGCAGCTAGAGAGGGGGGGGGGGGTGGAGAGGAGGGGGGGGGGGGGTGGTGGAGAGGTAGAGGGAGGGGGGTAGAGATTGAGGGGTGGGGGGGGCGGGGCGGCGTCACAGAGGATGGCTGGTTCCCGAACGCAATACTCCACCACTAACCCATGGGTCCCAATATTTACCACTACCTAGAGAGGGAGAGGGGGACAGAGAGGGGGGGGGGGGGGCAGAGGGAGGGAGGGGGCAGAAAGGAAGGAAGGGGGGGAAATGAGAGGGGGGCAGAGATGGGGGAGGCAGAGAAGAGGGGGGGCAGAGAGGGGGCCCCCTCCCCCCATCTCCTCCTCCCCCTCCCCCCCCCTCCCCCTCTTCCTCCCCCCTCTCCCTCCCCCTACCCCCCCCATCCCACCACCCCTCTCCCCACCTCACCCCCCCTCCCACCCTGTGTCTACCTTCACTCCCTGTCTGTGGTAGCTCAGTGGGATGGGCAGGTGCTCTGGGGAGAGGGTTGCGTTTCTGGTTGAGACCCTTCTTCAGCCAATCACAAGTACTCTCACTGACGAGAGTTCAGTTCAGTCTGAAGAAGGGTCTTCTCTCCAGAGTCGCTGCGCTGTCTGTCCTGCTGAGCTACTCCAGCTTTTGTCTATCTTCAATTTCAGAGTTAGATAAAATTTCTCATGGGGGGCTTATAAAGTCTACCCCCCACCCCCTTCCTTCCCAACCTCAGCCTCACGGACGTTAGCGTACCCCTAGTTCCTAAAACCCATTTCCATCACTGATCTGGCATATAAATTGGAAACTAAATATTCCAGGATTCCATTGCTTCAGGTGTGATAGAATTGAAGTGGAGGTGTTGCATTGCTTGTCATGGAAGATATTTCAGCAGTGCTTTGGCAGGATAGATTAGAGAGCTCATCTAGGGAGGCTATTTGGGTGGAACTGAGAAATGGGAAAGGTGTAGCAACACTTATAGGGGTGTATTATAGACCGCCTAATGGGGAGCAAGAATTGGAAGAGCAAATATGTATGGAGATAGCAGATATTAGTAGTAAGCACAAGGTAGTAATTGTGGGAGATTTCAATTTTCCACACATAGACTGGGAAACACATTCTGTAAAAGGGCTGGATGGTTTGGAGTTTGTAAAATGTGTGCAAGATAGTTTTTTGCAGCTATACATAGTAGTACCTACTAGAGAAGGGGCAGTGCTGGACCTCCTGTTAGGAAATGATCTACAGGACATTCTTAATGGGAAAGTAATGGGCAGAAAGGCATGTCATGCATGTTTTGAAGAGCAAAAACCTGTAGTTTACAATGCCAAAATTGAAAAGTTGAGGAAAAACAAGGTGTACAGAGTTGTTTATTGGTTACAATCTGAGGAGTATGATGATGCTACTGATTATGGTACGCCAATGTACCAGCTAGCAACTGATCTTCTCCGTAAAGATCTGGTCTATTGCTAGAAATTGTAATTTATTTACCTATCTGTTACAGACTTACAGCACATAATACAATAATATTAAAGTTCTGATCTTGAGAATATCACATTTTTGAATTTTCAAGGCAGTCTGAGTGTTTATTACTATTTCTGTCACAATGGTCAATTTTGTAATTAGCTACAATTAGGAAATTAACTAATTATATGCTTTAATTTCAGGTCATCCAAGTAAGATGTTTTATATTTGTTTCAGAATGCTTCAATCTATAATAACTGAAAATTACATTCAGTTCTCCTAATTTTTAAGAAAGTTATGAGCTTTTGACTGTCCTCGATCACAGCTTTTGTGTTAAGTCAATGGAAAAGCAATAGGGAACAAGATGCTAATTTCCGAGTATGGAAATGGCCATAACTTTTTAAATACTGGAGATATGAAAGTGAATTAGGTGTCAAATTAAACTTCTTTTTATGCATTATCTGATGGAATAAATTGCAGACTTGATTTTTAAAATCTCAAAATTTTGTAACATTGTTAGAAAATGTACCTGTGTAGCGGTGCCTGCTGGCACACGCAGGTTTCGAACCCGGCATTCAGAAGCCTCGGTCACGTGACTCGGGAGGGGCTGCTTGTTTTTGTGCGGTTTTGTTTTCGCACGGCAGTTCAGCACTAACCACCGTTGTAGCCAGACGTTGTGTCAACGGAATCACCTTTGTGTCAAGAGAGCCAGTAAACTGAACAGTGAATTTCCAAATAAAAATTTGTTTAACAATTCAGTTGTTCTTGCGACCACCAAATTGGTGACCCCGACCTGTCAAGCCGTCATTAGACAAGTGGATCATGCAGGAAGACTATGTTCCCGCAGAATCAGCCGGCATGCGGCAGGTCTCAACGGGTTTCAAATTGCCATAGTTTTGGCCTGACCAACCTCAGGTGTGGTTCGCCCACATTGAGGCACAGTTTCACCTCCATCGCGTTGTAGTGGACGATACTATGCACTTCTGTGCCTCTAGGACTATGCCTCGAGGCTGTTGCCTTAAATCAGGGACCCGCCGACAATTGCCAAGTACGAGGGGCTGGGCGACGAAGCTGTTGCACATGGACAGTGTCGGTGATCGGCGGCCATCCACCATCATGGCGAAGATGTTAGCCCTGATGGAAGGGCACCGCCCATGTCTGCTTTTTGAACAGGCGTTCCTGGAGCAAATGCCGGACGAAGTCCAACTGATGCTCGCCGGAGCTGATTTCAGTGACCCCCAACAGCTTGCGGAGAGAGCTGACGAATTGTGGCCACACAGACGGCGGGACGTGTGTGCTTTCACCCGCGCCCTGGTTACGGTGCGGGTGCATTCGAGACGACATCGGGAGGAAGAAGAAGTCCAGCCCAGCGCCGAAGAAGCATCGCCGCTTCCGGTGGTTTACAGCCAACGTTGCTGGTGTTACTACCATCAACGCTATGGACCCAAAGCCCAAAGATGCCGGAGCCCCTGCTCGTACCAGGGAAATGCCTCGGCCGATCGTTCATAGAGATCTCCTGGTGGACTCCGGTGCCATCGCTAGCATCCTGCCTCCGAGCATCCGAGATACTCGCGTCGGTAGGGTAGGACCCGACCTCTCGGCCGTAAATGGGAGCGACATTCGCACCTACGGTACGCTGACCCTGGACTTAAATTTCGACTCCCGCCCGTACAGATGGAAGCTTATCGTTGCTGACATCGCCCAACCGATCCTGGGGGTCGATTTCTTGCAAGCATTCTCCCTGTTAGTCGATGTGCGAGGTGGACACATGGTCCCTCTGCCGGACCTGTGCCCTGCCAAGCCACGCAATCCTTCCACGCCCCAACAGCAAATCGACGAGGTAGCTGAGATCTAGCAACGTTTCGCAGCCCTGCTCACCGACTTCCCAGGGTTGCTTACGCCCCGGGGTGATGGGGCCGCACCCCGTCATGGCGTGGTCCAGCGCATTCCCACCGAGGGCCCACTGGTACACGCCCGCGCGGGCCACCCCCTGCCCGATAAACTGCGCGTCACACGAAACGAGTTCCAGTTTATGGAGGACATGGGGATTGTCCGGCGGTCGGATAGCCCTTGGGCTTCCCCGCTGCACATGGTGCCCAAAGCGTCCGGGGGTTGGAGACCTTGCGGTGATTACAGACGTTTGGAATGCTCATGCGTTCCAAAGGTTAATGGATCAGGTCGGTTGAGGTTTGCCGTTCATATTCATTTACCTCGATGATATTCATTCTTGGGTCACAGCATTACCTGCCACGGTGCGCAGCCGCTGCCCAAGAAGGTCGATGCTATCCGTCGCTTCCCGAGGCCCCTACCTGTCAAGGGCCTGCAGGAGTTTATCGGAATGGTTAATTTCTAGCACCGATTCGTCCCGTCAGCAGCCACCATGATGCCTGGCCGGTAGGCCTAAGGACCTGGCCTGAGAAGAAGGTGTTCGAGGGAGCTAAGACTGCATTGGCCAACGCCACTATGCTGGAACACCCTAGGGCGCCAGCCCTGACGGCCCTCACAGTGGACACTTCTGACGTTGCGGTAGGCGCCGTCCTCGAGCAACGAGTAGGTAGTCGCTGGGTGCCGCTGGCATTTTTCAGCAGGCAGCTGCGAGCCCCCGAAGTTAAGTCTAGCGCTTTCGACCGGGAACTCCTTGCGCTCTACCTGGTTGAGCGTTTCCACAGGCACCTCGTCGGCATTGAAAGCTCGGCTCACCGGCCCCCCCTTGGGTCGACCAGTTGCCTTGGGTCCTCCACGCCTAAGGAGGACCTCAATGCCTCCTCGGCCGAGTTGGTTTAAGGCTCAGTTTTGCGAGTACCTGGGGATTTCCTGCCCGTCCCCCAGGATCAGAAGATCCCGGCTTCGGCTGTGTTAGCTGACCTTCGCGAACGGGCGCGTGCTTTGGTCCCGGTTTCCACTTCCCGGCGTGGTTCGGCTGCGGTGTATGTACCTACTATGTTACGGGATTGTGCTTATGTTTTCCTTCGTAGGGATGCTCACCTCTCGCCGTTACAGTGGGTGTACGAGGGTCCATACAGGGTGCTGATGACTGGTGCCTCGATGTTTACGTTGGACATGGGTGGCAAGGAGGAGTTCGTCTCTGTGAGCCGCCTTAAGCCAGCACACATTGACGAGGATAGCCCGGTGACAGTGGCCGTTTTGCCGCCCTCTGCACTTGTTACCCCCAGTTTTGTTTCTCCGGTCCCCTTTCTTACGCCCGTCCCTCGTTTGCGTTTTTCGTGTCCCTCCGATTCTGTTTTGCCGGTCCCTACTGTTATGCTCGCCCCGCGACCTCGGACTACACGTTCCGGTCGAACCGTCCGCTTACCCGTGCGATTCCGTACTGCGGATTCTGGGGGCGACCCATGTAGTGGCGCCTGCTGGCGCACGCAGGTATTGAACCTGGTGTTCGGAAGCCGTGGTCACGTGACTCGGGAGGGCTGCTTGTTTTCGCACGGCTTTGTTTTCGTGCGGCAGTTCAGCACTGACCACCATTGTGGCCAGACGTGTCAAGAGAGCCTGTAAACTGAAGAGTGAATTTCCTAATAAAAATTTGTTTAACAATTCAGTTGTCAATCTTGCGACCGCCAAACCTGCATCTTGGAGGCTGAAGGTTAGGTTGTTAGCCAAGAAAGATAAACTTTGTTATCCCTCAGTACAGCAACATCAAGAACAATATTGCTGTACTGAGGGATGGCCACGTCTATCCCTCATTGCTAGCAGCTGATGGGAAGCGGCTGTAAAGTGGGAAGCGGCTGTAAAAGGACAGCGCTGCTGGGGGGTTGGGGGGGGGGGGGGGGGGGGATTTCCTGTCACAGCGTGTGGGTAGTCTGGCCAGGGATAAAGTTGCGGGGAGGGCAGGAGCGTTGAGAAGGACTAGTATAGTCATTCAATAAGATGCCAATTGATTCAACTTGTCTCGGTGTGCTCCCGTTTTTCTCACCAACTTACCAACTGCCGTCACCCTCCATCCACCTCCTAAGGCCGGCCCTACCATCCCCCCCTCTCCTCCCCTCCTCTCCCTCCCCCCTTTCCCCCTCCCCCCCCCTCCCTCTCCCCCCCCCTCTCCCCCCTCCCTCCTCCTCCCTCTCCCCCCTCTCTCCTCCCCTCCCTCCCCCCTGTGTTGCCTTTGGTTTGGAAATGCTAAAGCTGTGTTGCCTAAGGTTTGGAAATGCTAAAGCTGTGTTGCCTAAGGTTTGGAAATGCTAAAGCTGTGTTGCCTAATTAAAGTTGCCGTGCCTAATTAAAGTTGCCTTGCCTTCTATATAATTAAAAGTCTTTAAACCACTTTCTGTTTGCGCTTTATATTAGACAACAGACAATTGGATTATTGATTTTAGAAAAAAGGCTACCACGTACGGCTGTGATTTTTGGCCATCTTACTCGGAGTCCCCCTCCTCTCATCAGGTGCCGAGGATTTTTCCCATCGATGAAATATAAAAGATGGCGGCGCCTCACGGCAGCGGCCTCTACAATCCGTCTGTCTTTTAAAAAGATTTTTGTCCTGTTGAGTGTATAGTTTGGTTGTAGTTTATATATTGTTTTTAGCTGTGTATATGTGGGGGGCGGGGAAACTTTTAAATCTCTTCCCTGTAGGGGGGACCCGCTTTTCCCTGTCGGGTCTCCATTGTCGTTGGGGCCGAGCACCGTGGAGCGGCCTCCAACCGGAACGACCTGGGGGCTCCAGTCGCAGAGCCTGCGGACCTACCATCGTGGAGCTGGCCGGCTTCGGCACGTGGAGAGCTGTGGTGGCGCGAGGCTGCGACCTGACTTCGGAGCTTTAGAGGCTCCAGCCGCAGGCCCGGTGGACGGTAACATAGGGAGCTCACGGGTCACTGGTGGGAGACTGCTTTTCGGAGCTCCCACAACGGCACCTTTTCCCGCCCGAATTGCGGGGTTGAAAACGACCTGGAGCGGGGCCTTACATCGCCCGGCGCGGCTTTATCGGCCAACATCAAGACCCGGAGCAGGGCCTTACATTGCCCGGCGCGGCCTTAATAGCCGCGGGACTTGCCATCGCCCGCCGGTGGCTTTAACATCGGGAGAAAAATGGAAAACAGGGGAGAGATAATGACTTTGCCTTCCATCACAGTGAGGAGGAAATTCACTGTGATGGTTGTTTGTGTAAATTGTGTTAATTGTGTGTCTTGGATTTTTTTCTCGTTGTATGACTGCAGAAACCAAATTTCGTTAGAACTTCATTTGACGTTCAAATGACAATAAACGGTATTGTATTGTATTGTGAGTTTTTAGTGTTTAAAAAATGTTGAGATTCTCTCTCCTGTGAATCATGCCATGAAGGCCATGTCCCTTCTGGTGGGAGGTGGGGAGGGACTGTAAAACCCAGAAGTGTGGGCGTGGCTCAGTCTCTGCAAGATGGAGGAGGGAGAGGTCACGACTCGCTGTCTTTAGTGGCCTTGCACCCTGCTTGAAATGGTATGAAACTGCACTTCAATTTGGTGGCCTTGCACCCTGCTTGAAATGGAATTTCAAGGAATAGCTGTGAGTCAACTACCAGCCCACCTGCCGTGAGTGAGTGAGCTGCCAGCACAACAGGCTTGAGTGACTGAGCTGCCAGCCCAAGAATCCATTCGACCCACAATGTCCACACTAGCCCTCTGGAAACCAGTCCCTTCAGCCCCCAACACCCATACTAGCGCTCCAGAAAGCGTCCCCCCCCCCCCCTCCCACCCCTCGCTGGCCACCAATATTGGAATATTGGTCCCACTTAGTCTAGTAAGTTTCTAAATTAATTCTTCCAAAAAAAATGTCCAGGTAAAACCATCGTTTAATCCAAATTGACAACTGTTGCTACCATACAAATTAGTCTAGTTTGTTTTGTTTATTTGTTTACCCTTGCCTCAATCTGTGGAATGAAGATGTGTTACGTTGTATAGAACACAATGTGGCTGGAGTAACTCAGTAGATCAGGCAGCATCCTTGGAGGACATGAATTGGTGACATTTGGGATCGGGACATTTCCGACTGGATAAATAGTCTGAAGAAGGTCTCGACCTGAAACGTTGCCTATCCATTCCCACCACAGATGCTGTCTGATCTGTGCTGTTCCAAGTTCAAGTGACTTTATTGTCATGTGTCCCTGATAGGACAATGAAATTCTTGCTTTGCTTCAGCACACAGAAGATAGTAGGCATTTACTACAAAACAGATCAATGTGTTCATATACTATAATATAAATATATACACACATGAATAAATAAAATGATAAAGTGCAAATAACAGATAATGGGTTATTAATAATCAAAGTTTTGTCCGAGCCAGGTTTAATAGCCTGATGGCTGTGGGGAAGTAGCTATTCCTGAACCTGGTTGTTGCAGTCTTCAGGCTCCTCCTGTACCTTCTACCTGAAGGTAGCAGGGAGATGAGTGTGTGGCCAGGATGTTGTGGGTCTTGTGTCACAAACTAGACTAATGTTGTGGGTCCAGCACTTTGTGTTCTGCGCAAGATTCCAGCATCTGCTGCTTCTTGTGTCTCCTTAATAAATTTGTAATTGTCTGTTCTTTCTTAAGAATTCTTGAATTTATACTTGTCCCCTGTGAATTCCTTTCTTTTCAGATTTCTTCTTTGACTCCTCTTTTTTTGCTAATTCAGTTCTTTGATGTGCGCTTCATTTGCATAAATCCATATAGCCCATCATAATTGCCTTTGACAAGATGGTGCATATTCTTACATTTATTTCCCTTCAGTTACCATGGAGCATGCAGCCTATTTCTACCTTTAATGTGCTAATCCACCTGGGATCACACTTATTCGCTTTCTCGATTATTCTTTATTCTTTCCTCAATTCTTCAATGCGTTAATGCAATCCAGCTGTTAAAATGTTGATGCGACACGTACAAAGTTATAGCCTTTAAAATTAAAAAAAAGCAAATCTGTGGCCAAACATCACAGATTAGCAGTTTTCTGACAAGCTCTCATTCTTTTGAAAGATAAATATCAATTTCCACGATAAACGAGAAGTTAGTCAGGGGACTGGCTATTAAAAAGAAACGTTATGATAAGTCGGTAGGAGACGCTGTTGTTTGCGGTCGATATTGAGCTATTTCTTTGACGGTGGGATTTGGCGCGGATCGGGAGGCTACAACTGCTCCAGGCTTGGTGATAACAGCGGGAACGCCAGTCTGATTGAGTCTGATCCGGTCTTTTCCCATCGGTCCACGGAGCGCAGGCCAAGCGGCTACTGTGAATTCCGTGTGACAATTCGGCACCGGAATACAGGTACCTGCATTGTGTTCGCACTGATCTCAGCTCGTCTGAGGGGAGCGTAAACACGGGTTGGACACAGCATTGGAAGCCTGAAAAGGGGTATCAGGCACTGATTTGCGGAAATCGGATCATAGCTCACAGTGAGAACAGGGCAACATCTGCAGAAACGCCACAGCTACCAGCTGGGATGCTTTGTGGACAGATGTACGAAGTACAGCAGTAAGTGCCCATTCCTCCTGTAATTTATATGGGAACGCCGCATTTGTTTTCAGTTTAATTTGCGTTATTAGAAGAGGCGAAATACTATTGATCTTTAAATCTTAGGTTACCCGGAGGGAGTGACATTTTTAAAGTGGCCCTTGAATTTCCCCTAGTATTGGGATTCGAAAGGATCAAACAAAAGCATAAAGAGCCTTAAGAAAAAATCTATATGTGATTAATATTTTGTTCTTGGTAAATGACGGAGGGGAAATATAAGAAATTGGCTTGTGAATAAGTTCCACTGGACAACTTTATGAAGTTGTGACCTATTAATTTACGCCCCACTAATGTAATTTTCTTTGTTGCAGGAATACATCGTTGTTTTTCGTTCTCGAGGCTATTCTTCAATTAAAAATCCTTCTTACTATTGGTGGTAAGTTGTTCTTGGTGCAATGATATATATACATTAACTGCATCTTTTAAATCAGTAAGGTATTAATATTTGTGAGCACTTGAAAAATGCATGGGCTAATTTATTAAATGCTTAGAGCAACTTGTGCTGGGATTGGTACAGCTTCCAGTTTAAGAATAGCATAACTTTCATTCTAGTGATGGTCAGTCGTGATCTATTTAATGTACTCTCTAACTTCAACATAATGAACAGTATATATAATCCATTGTTCTGTTCCAAATAATGGAAAACAATTAAAAGGAGTTATTTTGTCAAGGCATTAATGTAGTGATTTGGAATTTGCTATGACTGGGGTAAATAATGGCAGAGTAAATATAAATGTTGAAAATGCTAGTTAAAGTAAAGCTGAATATTTTATGTAACTGTGGTGAATTTGTAAGATATTGCATCAGAATTATCAAATGCGATTAAGAAGTCAGTCACTATCTCTTCCAGGAAATGGATTTCATTTCCCATATTTGCTATATAGTTTCCAGCTTCTTTATTGATTTGGATGAATATTTGCATTACATTGCCTATTTTAATCTCATGAATGTTCTACGAAATGCACCTAAATGATAAGAAAGTATTCAAACTTCTACAGAAATTCTGTTCATTGACCACCATGTGAACAAATGCACATACAAATGATTTATTTTACCCTTTGATTTCTAAGAGTGGAGTTTTAGAAGTGCTTTCAGATGCTTATCTTTAGATGTTTCAGACCCATTTAAACTTAGGGACGTATGTATGGTGATTCAAAATGCTGAGGCTTAATGCATTTGGGTGACAGTGCAGTTTGTGCCTGACCTTTACCCATAGAGATAGTGGTAAATGAGAGGGTAAATCTAGGCTGATCATAAACACTTTAGCTTCCTGGTACAGTGATGCAGTGGTAAGGGAAGATGCCTTATTTAGCATTACTTAGAATATGGGACACAGAAATCAGCTATTTGGGCAGATGGTACTAGCTTAGTTGGGGTATCTTGGTTGGCATGGATAAGATGGCCGAAGAGCCAGTTTCCATGCAGTACAACTCTATGACCTGCTGAATGTTTCCAGCATTTTCTGCTTTTTAGTTTGGAGCACATGAGGTTGGATCTAAGATTTTTACATGGATTGAGGATTAGTTACCAAATAGAAAACAGAATAAGTAAATGGAGACAATTTTGAGTTGTGAAGCTGCGACTAGTAGAGTATCTTAAGGACCAGTTTTGGGTTCCATCTGTTCACAATCTATATGAGCGATTTGTAAACGGGATCAAAAGTAACATCTCAAAGTTTGCTGGCTGGCAGAGTAAACACAGGAGCATATAATCAAGCATCATGCTAAAAGGGCAGAAAAATTGACCTGACCAATGTGATCAGCCATGATCTTGTTGAAAGGCAACGCATGCTTGAAGGACTAATACATTTCGTATGTCCTAGAGTGGAAAGCCTCCTCTTGGGAGCTGATTCGGTGGATACCAGCTGTAAGATAATCACAAAGACAAAATTGAGAGCAGGGGATGACATCCTTTCAAATGGCTGGGTGGGAGGAGGTGTAATTCAAGGTTACTGTGGAAGACAGTTGGTTTGTAATGGATGTTAGTAGATACTCTGACCTCTGTGATGGTGACAAAGAGATCAGGAAAGGGATGATAGGTGTCAGAGATAGTCCAAGTGAATTATTTTTAAATTTATTTTTTATTTTTTTAAATTTTTAATTAGAAGTACAGTAAATTACAGTAATACACATCACATATATCTTATTACATTTGTTGTACCACTTCGTTTTTCGAGCTTTAAAAAAGGTAGAAATAAAAGAAGTAAGGAAAGTGAGCAAGAATCGTGAAGGTGCAGGAGAGTGTTGGGAAAAGAAAGCCCCTTATGGAAGAAGTTAGAGAAGGAAGTAAAGAAAGGAAATAGACCCTAGAAAGAAAATAAAAAAAGGTAAAACAATCGCTCTATTATAACACAAAACTCCGCATAAAAGGATATACCAACCGTGTTTTTTTTCATTTTATACCCCCAGTTACCAGATCCTGGTATCATTTATATTTTAAATTACTAGTGCACCTTATGCTTGTAATAGTTCCATAAATGCAGACCACGTCTTTTGGAAGTGGTCTGCTTTGCCTGCTAGGAGGAATCTCATCTCTTCCAGGTGTAGTGTTTTGAACATGTTTGAAATCCACATTTTTATTGTTGGTATTGGAGCATTTTCCAAAATTTGAGTATAAGCTTTTTTCCCATTATTAGCCCGTAATTAAGTAAGTTCATTTGAAACGCGTTCGGGGTTACCTTCCGATATTCCAAAAATGATCCATTCTGCTTTTGGTACGTTTTATTTTAATTAATTTTGTGAATATTTCAAATATTTCGTTCCAGAATTTTTGGATTTTTATACAAAAAACAAAAGAGTGCGCTATGGTAGCTTCTTGTGACTGACATTTATCACAAATGGGTGAGACATTGGGGAAAAGTTTATTTATTTTAGTTTTTGAATAATATAGTCGATGTAATGTTTTAAATTGAATTAGAGTATGTCGTACGTTGATCGAGCATTTATGCACATATAGTAAGTGTTTATCCCAGCTCTCTTTTGAAATTGTTATAGCTAGTTCTTGTTCCCAGTCTCTTCTAATACCATCGGTTGTAGGTATTTCTATATTTAAAATAATGTTGTATAAGTATGATATTAGATTTGCTGATTCAACCTTTGTCTTCATGGCTTCATCCAATAAGTCTGGGGGCATGTTATGATAGTCTTTTGTGTATTTTTTCAGATAGTCACGGATTTGAAGATATTTAAAATATTGATTATTTTTCAAATTATATTTCAGTTGTAATTGTTGAAATGATAATAATTTACCTAATTCATACAAGTCTCCAAGCGTTTTGATTCCCATTCTTTCCCATTGTGTAAATGATTTATCTATAATTGAAGGTTTAAACAACGGGTTATTGACTATTGGCATTAAAAGAGATAGATTTCTTAATTTTAGATTCTGTTTTATTTGTTTCCAAGTTCTAATTGTGCTATGTATCATTGGATTTTTATTATAATTTTTGTCATTCAGATTCATTGGTGAGAGGAGAGTTGCTCCTGTATTACACGGAGAGCAGTCCTCTCTCTCCATTACAATCCAGTCCACCTACAGTCCAGCAGGTGAATCATATTTTTAATATTTACTGCCCAATTATAGTACATAAAGTTAGGGAGCGCTAGACCACCCATCTCTTTTGGTTTACTAAGGTGTGCTCTTTGTATTCTGTGGGATTTATAATCCCATATAAAATTTGTAATGTCTAGTTTTTTGAAAAACTTTTTTGGAAGATATATTGGTATTGATTGAAATAAATATAGGATTTGTGATCAAAACAATCATCTTTATAGCATTTATTCGACCTATTAAAGACATCGGGAGCGTTTTCCAGAATTTGATTAGATTATTTAGTTTCTTAAGTAAGGGGCTATAATTGACATTAAACATAGCGTTGTGGTGCGTGGGTCTCAAAAGGAGGCACGAAGTCCAGTTTTTGAGAAGCACCTTTATTTTATTCCTCCCGGTTGAAGGGAAGACGAAACCAGAGGAAGATGGCACCCAAACCCTGCCTTTTAAACCCTCTGGCTGAGGGCCGCCTCCGGACTGCACCACTCCTGTGCCGAGGGGTTCGGCAGTATAATGGCACGACCCTTAGGAGCCGCCACAGGACCCCCCCCCCCCCAGAACCAGAGGCACAAAACGCACCGGCGGGCGCACGACCCGGCCGGCCCGCGTGCGGAAGTCAGCAGATCCCGGGGCTTTCGGGGGCGTAGGTGGAGGGACAGGTCGAGGGAGTCATGAGGGGGGGCGCCCTCGGGGCCGAGGTTGTGCAACCAGCACCGGCTGGTCAATGTCCAGGTGCGCCGGCTTTAAACGGTCAACCGACACGGCCTCCGGCCGGCCCCCCATGTCGACAAAAGTCGACTGCCCGTGTTCCAGCACCCGGAACGGGCCCTCGTACGGCCTCTGGAGTGACGTCTGGTGGGCATCACGGCGCAGGAAGACGCATGGGCAGTCCGTGAGGGCCAATGGCACGTGTGGGCGAAATGGCCCATGGCGGGACGTCGGGACGGGTGCGAGCCTGCCAACTCGCTCGCGAAGGCGTTGAAGGGTGGAGGAGGGTGTTTCCTGCTGCTCCGGCGCCGACGGCACAAACTCCCCGGGCACTGTGAGTGGCGACCCGTACACCAGCTCCGCCGATGATGAGGCCAAGTCCTCTTTGGGAGCGGTCCGGATGCCCAGCATGACCCACGGCAACTCGTCCATCCAGTCCGGGCCGGTGAGTCGTGCCTTCAATGCCGCCTTCAGCTGCCGGTGGAACCTCTCCACCAGACCGTTAGCTTGCGGGTGGTAAGCCGTGGTGTGGTGCAGCTGCACCCCCAGCAAGCGAGCCATGGTTGACCACAGCTCGGAGGTGAACTGTGGCCCCCGGTCGGAGGAGATGTAGGCCGGCACCCCGAAGCGAGCAATCCAGTGCGCGGACAACGCACGAGCACACGTAGCCGTTGAGGTGTCAGCCAACGGAATGGCCTCCGGCCACCGCGTGAAGCGGTACACCATGGTCAGAAGGTGGGTGATGCCCCGGGACGGTGGAAGGGGCCCCACAATGTCCACGTGGAGATGGTCGAACCGCCGGTGAGGTAGACCAAACTACTGGAGAGGTGCGCGGACATGGCGATAGATTTTTGCCGTCTGGCACGGGATGCAGGTGCGAGCCCAATTGGCAACCTGCTTGCGCAGACCGTGCCACATGAAACGAGCTGCCACCAGTGCCGTTGTCGCCCGGATTGATGGGTGAGCCAGTCCGTGGATCACCTCGAACACTCTCCGGCGCCAGGTGGCAGGGACGATGGGGCGCGGCTGACCGGACGACACATCGCACAGGATTGTCACTCCCCCAGGACCGAGAGGGACATCCTCAAGGCGGAGGCCGGAGATGGCAGTCCGGTAGGCGGGCACCTCGTCGTCCGTGAGCTGTGCCGCCGCCAGAGCAGAATAGTCAATTCCGGGCGCCACCTCGAACACAGCGTTTATAGCAGGGCGGGACAATGCGTCGGCCACCCGGTTCTCCTTCCCCTCGACGTAGCGGATGGCTGTGGTGTATTCAGAGATGTAAGCCAATTGCCGCTGCTGACGTGCGGACCAGGGGTCGGAAACCTTTTGCAGGGCGAAAGTGAGCGGCTTATGGTCGGTGTAGGCGGTGAACGGGCGGCCCTCCAGGAAGTAACGAAAATGGCGCACAGCCAGGTACAGAGCCAGGAGCTCACGATCGGACGCGCTGTACTTGGTCTGCACACGGTTGAGGTGCCGACTGAAGAAGGCCAGAGGCCGCTAAACTCCGCCCGTCAGCTGCTCCAGCACAGCACCAACCGCCGACTCCAAGGCGTCCACAGTGAGAGCAGTCGGGGCATCTTCCCGTGGGGCCTCCTTCGCGCCGTCAAAAGCTGCCTCCGCCTCGTGGGTCCACTCAACGCTCTTCTGCTGCCCACCCGCCAGACGTTGATACAGGGGCCGCATGATGTGGGCCGCGGATGGCACGAAACGATGGTAGAATGCCACCATGCCGACAAATTCCTGCAGGCCACGCACCGTGCGTGGGCGGGGAAACCGACGGATGGCGTCAACCCTGTCAGGCAGGGGAACCGCGCCTTGCGCAGTCACACGGTGGCCGAGAAAGTCAATTTCGTTGACCCCAAAACGGCACTTGTCCAGGTTGATGGCCAAACCATGCTCGCTGAGCCGCTGACAGAGCTGTCGAAGGTGAGCGCAGTGTTCCTGCTGCGAGTGGCTGGCCACCAGGATGTCGTCCAGGTACACGAACATGAATTCGAGGTCACGACAAACCCCGTCCATGAGGCGCTGAAAGGCCTGTGCAGCGTTTTTGAGGCCGAACGGCATCTGAGTAAACTCGTAAAGCCCGAATGGCGTGATGATAGCCGTCTTGGGTACGTCATCCGGGTGAACCGGGATCTGATTATAACCCCGTACCAGATCCACTTTTGAAAAAATTGTGGCCCCAGCCAAATGGGCCGTGAAGTCCTGGATGTGGGGTACGGGGTATCGATCCGCTGTTGTTGCAGCGTTCAGCCGTCGGTAATCCCCACAAGGTCGCCAGCCCCTGCTTGACTTATGGACCATGTGGAGTGGGGACGCCCAAGGGCTGCTCGAAGGGCGGACGATCCCCAAGGCCTCCATCGTGTGGAATTCCCGCCGTGCCAGATGCAGTTTATCTGGTGGCAGTCGTCGTGCTCGTGCATGGAGTGGTGGGCCGGTAGTCGGGATATAATGCACCACTCCATGGCTGGGGGTTGCTGAATGAAACTGCGGAGTGAGAATGTCCGGGAACGCAGCCAAGATCCGTGCGAATTGGGAGTCCACGGACGCCAATGGCCGTCCCACCGGTTGATCCAAGCGCAACGTGATCGGCTCCATTGTAGTGGCGTTGACCAAACGCTGACGCCCGACGTCCACCATGAGGGAATGCACCCGGAGAAAATCGTCCCCGAGCAATGGTTGGGAGACGTCGGCAACGGTGAAGTTCCATGAGAAATGGCAGGAGCCGAGCACGATGGGAACCATGCGCAGTCCATATGTGCGGATGGGGCTGCCGTTCGCCGCGGTGAGGACGGGCCCCCGCTTACCGGAACGAATGTCGGCCAGCGAAGGGGGCAGGATGCTGAGCTCCGCTCCTGTATCCACGAGGAAGCGGGTCCCGGAGCGCCGATCCCAGGCGAAAAGGCGGTGAATTTGGCCGGCCACCGCGGGGTCTATTGGCAGCCAGCCCAGGCATTTCCCGGGAATGTGCATGGCTGGCGGCATTGTCGTGCTGCAGCACCCCAGCGCTGATGGAAATAGCACCAGCTCCTTGTGTTGGTGCTATTTGGAGCTTGCCTGCCCCTGCTGGTGGTGCTGGACTGCAGGTGTAGTACCCCTCACTGCCGCTGGGGGTGATCGTGCGGGCCGTCGGGCTGGAGCTGTCACTCCTTCCACAGCTCCCCCGCCCCACCGGAGGAAATCGGGAGCTGCTGGGGTGACGTCATCGGCGTGCCTGGCGACGGCCAGCGCGTTGACGTCATCAGGGCGCGTCGACCTCAGCGCAACCCCGTCCCTGCTGACGCCCAGCGCGCTGACGTCATCAGGGCGCGCCATCCACAAGGCGTCGGCGCGCCTGCCGAGGGCCCGAAGGTCGGCAAACGAGACGTCGGTGAGCTGCAACCGAATGTAGGCCGGCAGCAGATGCAGGTAGGTGTACTCGAACAACAGGCACGGCGTGTGCCCGTCTAGTAACGCCACCATCTCCTTTAGGAGGGTAGATGGCCGCCGGTCGCCCAGGCCCCCCATATGCAGGATCCTACCTGCCCGCTCCATCCTACTCAGTCCGTAAATTTGGAGCAGGAGCTGTTTCAGGCCGATATATTTATCATTGTCCGGGGGGACTGCGAGGAAGTCCGTTACCTCTTCAACCGCATCCTGGTCGAGGGCTCCCACCAGGTAATAGAAGCGGGTGGCATCGACCGTGATGCCCTGCAGGTTGAACTGGGCCTCCGCCTGCTGGAACCTGAGCGGCCGGGTGGTCCAGAAGTTGGGCAGCTTAACGGCAACTGCGTCTAGAGCCCGGACCGGGCTGGCGTGTGAGGAGGTAGGGCTTTGTCGTGTATCCATTATGACGCCAATGGAGCGTCGGGGTCACCAATGTGGTGTGTGGGTCTCAAAAGGAGGCACGAAGTCCAGTGTTTGAGAAGCACCTTTATTTTATTCCTCCCGGTTGAAGGGAAGACGAAACCAGAGGAAGATGGCACCCGAACCCTGCCTTTTAAACCCTCCGGCTGAGGGCCGCCTCCGGACTGCACCACTCCTGTGCCGAGGGGTTCGGCAGTATAATGGCACGACCCTTAGGAGCCGCCACAGCGTGATAGTTTCTAATGATTTCAATTCCTAAATATTAACATTTTTCTGTGGCTATTTTAAAGGGGAATTTCAAGAGATGTGTTGAGTCTTTCGGTTTTATCGACGAAATTTCACTTTTGTTCCAGTTTATTCTGTATCCTGAGAAAGATCCAAAGTCCTCAATTAGATTTAATATGTTTGGTATACTGATTTGGGGTATTGTGATATACAGTAGTACATCACTGCATATAAGGATATTTTGTTATTTGAATATTTTGTATTATAACCGTAAATATCCGGGTGTGTTCTAAGTTTTTCAGCTAAAGGTTCAATTACCAGAGCAAATAACAGCGGTGATAATGAACATCCTTGTCTATTGCCCCTTGTTAATTGGAATTTCGTAGATAGTATATAATTAGTTAATATTCCAGCCGTGGGTTTGTTATATAATAATTTTATCCTTGCGATGAAGTTCTCTCCCATTTGAAATGTTTGCAATACTTTAATCATTGCAAAATCATTGCAAAACCGAGATGAGAAGAACTTTTTTCACGCAGAGAGTGGTGAATCTCTGGAACTCTCTGCCACAGAGGGTAGTTGAGGCCAGTTCATTGGCTATATTTAAGAGGGAGTTAGATGTGGCCCTTGTGGCTAAGGGGATCAGGGGGTATGGAGAGAAGGCAGGTACTGGATACTGAGTTGGATGATCAGCCATGATCATATTGAATGGCGGTGCAGGCTCGAAGGGCCGAATGGCCTACTCCTGCACCTAATTTCTATGTTTCTATGTTTCTAATCATATAATCCCATTCTACTTGATCAAACGCTTTTTCTGCGTCCAATGAAATGATAGATAACTCTTGTTCTTGAGGTTTGTGAGAGTGCATTATGTTAAGCAGACGTCTCAGGTTATTAAATGAATGTCTCTTAGGTATAAATCCCGTTTGATCCTCATTTATTAATTTACTAACATATTGACAGTCTTCTAGCTAGTGTTTTCGCTAATATTTTTTGATCCGTATTTAACAAAGCAATAGCTCTATATGAGCCTGGTTCTTCTATATCTTTATCTTTTTTAAGTATTAATGTGATCGTTGATTCTGCTAGTGTTTCAGGTAAGATTTGTTCTTTAAAAGCGTATGTATACATTTTCTGTAGACGTATTGTAACTATGTTGTAAAAACATTTATAAAATTCATTGCTGAATCCGTCTGGTCCTGTTGTTTTTCCATTCTTAAGTGGGTTTATTGTGTCTTCTATTTCCTTAGATATAATTTGTGCTCCCAGTTCCTCTTCTTCCTTCAATTCTAGTTTTGGAAGGTTACAATTGTCCAAAAATTCTGAAACTTTATTATTGTCTATTAGCGTTTTCGATGTGTATAAATTCTTGTAAAATTGAGCAAATCTTTTATTGGTATCATTAGGTAGTGTTAATAATTCCCCTTTAAAATTGCATGACCTTTTTCCCGTTTTTTCAGTTGGCGTGCCAAATGTTTATAGGGTTTATCCCCAAATTCGAAATGTTCTTGTTTTGTAATTTGGAATAATCTTATAACATTCTCTGACAATAATTTATTTAGCTTAAATTTCAGTATTAAAATTTTATTATGTTTATCCATAGTTGGATCTTTAGCATTATCTATATCTAGTTGTCTGATTTGTTCTTCTAATTGTCTTTGTTCATTCTTATTCTTTTTGTTTTGAAAAGCTTGATACGAGATAATGACTCCTCTAATAAATGCTTTGAAGGATTCCCATAGTAAAGTGGGCGATATATCTGGGGTATCGTTTGTCTCAAAAAATAGGTCCATCTGTTTTTTTAGATATATACTCCCTTGTGGGTCTTTCAGAATTTGCGAGTTAAACCTCCAGAACGATTTGTTCGTAGACATTCCTTCTAATTTTAAAACAAAAGTTAGCGGGGAGTGATCTGAAATCGTATTGGTGTGATATTTAGGGTTCATAGTATAAAGGATTCGTTTTGTATCCACTAGGAAGTAGTCTATACGTGAGTATGTTTTGTGTACCATTGAATAAAACGAGTATTCCCTTCCAGTCGGATTCGCGATCCTCCAGACGTCTGCTATATTTGTACTTTTTATATATGTATTTAAGAGTTCTCTAGTTTTAGATTTCATATTACCTCTTTGTTTTTGCATCGATTTATCTAAGTATGGATCTAAAACACAGTTGAAGTCTCCTCCAATTATAACATTTTGGTAGTTAAATTCTGCGATTGTATTCAGGATTTTATTAAAAAATTGAGGATTATCAAAATTGGGCGCATATATGTTTACCAAAGTGATTGGCGTAGCATGGATCTCTCCTGTAACTATAAGATATCTCCCTTCCTTATCTGATATAATGTTCTTTGATTTGAATGGTATTCCTTTGCGAATAATAATTGCAAAGTATTTCGAAGTATATGAGGAGTGAAATGTTTGGCCTATCCAATTCGCCCTCAATCTCATCTGATCTTGATGTTTAAGGTGCGTTTCTTGTAGAAAAGTAATGTCCGTGTTATATGATTTCAACTGAGCTAGTATTTTGCCCCTTTGCTTCTGCACGTTAAACAGGCCCCTTCTCTAGCTGTTTTTAAGTCACTCCTGAAGACATATCTATTCTCCATGGCCTTTGTAGACCAGTGAGGTGTTGAATTGTTAATTAACTTTATTTGCTTGGTTTTGCTGTGTTGTTCGTACTCGTGTTTTATGTTTTTTAATTTATTGTTTGGATTTTTGTATGTAATTTATGCGCCTCGTGTTAGTTGTATGTTCTGTTGTTCTGCCTGTTTTATGATGTCTTGCTTGTTTTCTTTTTTCTGTACAGCACTTTGGTCAGCTTTGGTTGTTTTTAAGGTGCTTAACAAATAAAGTTATTATTATTATTATTATTTTAATTGGTTCATTAATACCCCTTATATTCCAGCTACACAGTGAATTTGATGTCAGGGTGGAAGTAATAAAGATGATGCAAAACTCATTGATTATTGAACATGGAAATGACCAAAGTGGATAACCTCACATTTATCTACATTCAACTGCATCTGCCATGCATCTGCCCACTCGCCCAACCTGTCCAAGTCACCCTGTGTTCTCATAACATCGTCCTCACAGTTCACACTGCCACCCAGCTTTGTGACATCTGCAAATTTGCTAATGTTCTTTGAATCCACCTAAATCATTGATGTATATTATAGGCCCACTCCGTAGAAAACCCAGGCATTCTAGCTAGAGAAAAGGAAGAAGTGGGGTGCGCAGGTTTGATGCAGACTGAGCCACTAAGAGAAACCCGAGACCACTAATGCCACTATGTGGTCAAGACAGTGGCAGGAAGAAGCCCTAGATAGCCAGCGTCTCTACCCAGGCTAAGATGGCCAGGGAAAGCCTGAAATGTCAATGCCTCTTCCTTCCCACGGACAACGAGGGACTGCGCCTCCACACAGGCAAAGATTGAGCTGCCAGGATAACCCAGTGACTGCCAGCCACAGTCTCTTCAAGCCCAAAACTGAGCTGCTGGATAAACCTGAGATTGCCAAGATAAACCTGAGACTGCAGCTTCTCATCTCAAGGCAAGGGTGAACTGCAAGGAGAAACCTGAGATTGCTTTACGTCCTCCTTCGAATACCAGGGTTGAGCTGCTGGAACAACCCCAAGATCGCCAGTGGCACGCAGCCTGATGGTGAGGGAAGGCTCCCCCATGCAGTTGTGGACTTTCTTACCACTGTAAATAAAATATACATGAGTTCACCCTGCTGTGAGTATTGATGCCATGCTTGGTACACATGACAATAATAAACAATACCAACATGACCAGGTGTAAGACAATCATAAAGACTATTTTAAACAACCACTTCCACCACTCTGCCAATATATTCATTTCCCTTCAATTATAACTATATGAGAGTTGTTACAAAGAAAAAAATGACTCTTATTTAAGGTATAGTAACTGCATAAAAGTCAGGAAGGCAAGCATTTTGCAGACTGCTTCCTTTTGCAACTTTCATAACGATACATGTCAAAACTGGAAACTAAGAAACTACTCACGTGATGCCACTAACTTCTATAATAGTATTTACTTAGTGAGGTGATGGATTTCAAGAGAAAGTTATATTTAGCTCTTAGGGCTAAGTGGATCAAGGGATATGGGGGAAAAGCCAGAATGGGATACTGATTTTGGATGATCAGCCATGGTCATATTGAATGGTGGTGCTGACTCGAAGGGCTGAATGGCCTGCTCCTGCACCTATTTCTCTATGTTTCTTTGCAGCGGAAGAAGAGCACAAATCACAGTGAAGTCAAGCAAGACATTTCAGTATTGGATCTTTAAACAACATGTTTTTTAGAGGAAGTTGGGTTGATGTAACCTGGCTGTTCTCTGAATGCATAAAATGTTTTATTCCCGTGAGGTTAAAAATCTCAATACAGACATGTTTTGTGTATGGCACTACTGTTCACATCATTCGGGAGACTTAAATGCCAGAAAAAGATCTGGAAAATAAAAAATCCTGTCAAAACATGAGGAGATAAATGTCTTGAAGGACTACAACGTCCATGGATACGTACATAACTGTACGACTGAAGGTTAATCTGATTTTTCAAGTGCACAGCACTGTTTTTGACACTCATGGCAGCAGAAGCACACACACCCGGCAGCCCTGCAGTGCCGCCCGAAAAAATTGGAGTTGTTCACGTCTTTCTTGACTTCATCGTTATAAATGTTCCACATGTTGATGACCTGGTTTGGCAAGTAAGAATTTCATTGTCCTATCTGGGACGTATGACAGAAAAACACTCTTGACTCTTTACTCTCTTGATATATTGTTGTTGACTGCTTTCTCTTATTTGCTGATATGGCAATTATGTAAATTTTATTGACTATTGATTGTTTAAGTTGAAAACAATCATAAATGCAATTTATTTCAAATTGGGTTTAGAATTGTGTTTATTATTGTCATGTGTACTGAGGTACAGTGCAAATCTTTGTATTGTATGCTATCCTATCAGATCAGATACTACTATACATAAATACAATCAAATCATACTTAAGTATAATAGATAAAGCAAAGGGGAAAATACAGAGTGCAGAATCCGTTCCTGTTCAGATACCATATAACCATATAACAATTTTATTGTTCTTCTACCTTCTACCTAATGAGAACAGGGAGAAAAAGGAATATCAAGGGTGGGACAAGTCTTTGATTCTGTGGCTGCTTTTTCGAGGCAGCGTGAAATGTAGATGGCATCAATGATTGGGAGGTTGATCTTTGTGATAGACTGGGCTATATCTACAACTCTGCAATTTCATGCGGCCTTGGGCAGAGCTGTTCCCAAACCAAGCTGTGATGCTATCCGACAGTATGCTTTCTATGTGTATCCGTAGAAATTTGTAAGAGTCATTGGAGACATACCAAATGTCCTGTCTCCTAAGGAAGTAGAGACATGATGTGCCTTCTTGACTGTCGTTTTAATATGGTTGGTCCATGACAGATTGTTGTTAATAGGAATACCAAGAAACTTTAAGCTCTCAGCCATTTCCACTTCGGCACCATTGACGTTGATCAGCTCATGTACTTCACCTTACTTCCTAAAGTCGATAACTAGCTCTACCGTCTTGCTGACATTGAGAAATAAGTTGTTGTTCTGACACCATGTTACTAAGTTCTCTACTTCCTGTACTCCGTATTATCATTTGTCATGATCCGCCCACTACTGTGATGTCATCTGCTAACTTGTGATGGTTTTAGAGCCAAATTTGGCCATACATTTGTGGGTGTATAAGGAGTATATTATGGGACTGGGAATGTATCCTTGTGGGGCATCGGTGTTGAGAATTATTCAACAAGGAGATGTTGTCACCTATCCTTGTTGATTATGGTCTGAGTTAGAAAGGCGAGGATCCGTTGATAGAGGGGAATGCTAATTCGTAGGTCCAGGAGCTTGAGAATGAGTTTGACATTAGACAATAGGTGCAGGATTAGGTCATTTGGCCTTCGAGCCAGCACCGCCATTTAATGTGATCATGGCTGATCATCCCCAATCAGTACCCCGTTCCTGCCTGCTCCCTATATCCCCTGACTCCGCTATTTTTAAGAGCCCTATCTAGCTCTCTGTTGAAAGCATCCAGAGAACCTGCCTCCACCGCCTTCTGAGGCAGAGAATTCCACAGACTCACCACTTTCTGTGAGAAAAAGTGTTTTCTCGTCTCCGTTCTAAATGGCTTGCTCCTTTTTCTTAAACTGTGGCCCCTGGTTCTGGACTCCTACAACATTGGGAACATGTTTCCTGCCTCTAGTGTGTCCAAACCCTTAACAATCTTATATGTTTCAATGAGATCCCCTCTCATCCTTCTAAACTCCAGAGTGTACAAGCCCAGCTGCTCCATTCCCTCAGCATATGACAGTCCCACCATCCCGGGAATTAACCTTGTAAACCTACGCTGCACTCCCTGAACAGCAAGAATGTCCTTCCTCGAATTAGGGGACCAAAACTGCACACAATACTCCAGGTGTGGTCTCACTGGGGCTTCGTACAACTACAGAAGGACCTCTTTGCTCCTATATTCGATTCCTCTTGTTATAACGGCCAACATGGCATTCACTTTCTTCACTGCTGCTGTACCTGCATGCTTACCTTCATAGTCTGATGTACAAGGACCCCCCAGATCCCGTTGTACTTCCCCTTTTCCCAACTTGACACCATTTAGATAGTAATCTGCCTTCCTTTTTTTTGCTTCCAAAGCGGATAACCTCACATTTATCCGCATTAAGCTTAATCTGCCATGCATCTGCCCACTCCCCCAACCTGTCCAAGTCACCCTGCATTCTCATAGCATCCTCCTCACAGTTCACACTGCCACCCAGCTTTGTGTCATCTGCAAATTTGCTAATGTTACTTTGAATCCCTTCATCCAAATCATTGATGTATATTATAAATAGCTGCGGTCTCAGCACTGAGCCTTGAGGTACCCTACGAGTCACTGCCTGCCATTCTGGAAAGGACCCGTTAATCCCTACTCTTTGTTTCCTGTCTGCCAAACACTTTTCTATCCATGTCAGCACTCTACCCCCAATACCATGTGCCCTAATTTTGTCCACTAATCTCCTATGTGGGATCTTATCAAATGCTTTCTGAAAGTCCAGGTACACTACATCCACTGGCTCTCCATTGCCCATTTTCCTAGTTACATCTTCAAAAAATTCCAGAAGTTTAGTCAAACATGATTTCCCCTTCGCAAATCCATGCTGACTCAGACCGATCCTGTTACTGCTATCCAAATGTGCGGCTATATCATCTTTTATAATTGACTCCAGCATCTTCCCCACCACCGATGTCAGGCTAACTGGTCTATAATTCCCCGTTTTCTCTCTCCTGCCTTTCTTAAAAAGTGGGATAACATTAGCTACCCTCTAATCCACAAGAACTGATCCTGAGTCTATAGAACATTGGAAAATTATCACCAATGCATCCACGATTACTTCCTTAAGTACCCTGGGATGCAGACCATCAGGCCCTGGGGATTTATCAGCCTTATGGCCCATCATTTGAATTTGAATTTGATTCCTTTATTGTCATTCAGACCTTTCGATCTGAACGATATTACGTTGCCTGCAGTCATACACAGTAACAATAAATAACAAAACATACAATAAACACAAATTAACATCCACCACAGTGAGTTCACCAAGCACCTCCTCACTGTGATGGAGGCAAAAGTCTTAGTCTCTGTCTCTTCCCTCCTTGTTCTCCCTCTGCGTTGAGGCGATCAATCCAGGCCGAAGATGCCGCTCTCCAGTCCTGCGGACCTCCGTGGTGATGTCGCCGCTGCCGAAAGCCGGAACGCCGTCTCCGCTCCGAGTCGGCCCGCCACAGCCTCAGCTCCGAGTCCCGCTGCATCAGCTCCGAGTCCCGCAGCCACAGCTCCGGGTCCCGCAGCCACAGCTCCGAGTCCTGCAGCCTCAGCTCCGAGTCCCGTTACAACAGCACCGAGTCCCGTTGCATCAGCTCCGAGTCCCGCTGCATCAGCTCCGAGTCCCGCTGCAACAGCTTCGAGTCCCGCTGCAACAGCTCCGAGTCCCACAGCCTCAGTTCCGGGCCGCTGTCGAAAGCTGGAACGCCGCATCAGCAAGTCGGGCCACCTCTGCCCCGGCCCTGAAGACGGCCAGCCTCGCATTGGTAAGTCCTGCTGGCTCTGCCTCCGGAGCCTCGAGGTCAGTCGCAGGTTGAAGACCGCCTGCTTAGACGGAGGCAGAGAAGGGGGATACGACAAGAAAAAGTCGCATTCCCCCGAAGGGAGAGACAAAAAGACATGTTTCAGCCCCCCCCCCCCCCCATAACACAACCTAAATAAACTAAAACTTAGCCAAAACAAGATAAAAAAAACAAAAACAAAAAAAAAAGTAAAGACAGACGGACTGCAGGCGAGCCGCAGCTGAATTTCCTGCATAATGTGGATTTCCCTCAGTTCCTCCGTCACCCCAGATCCTCTGGCCACTACTATATCAGGAAGATTGTTTGTGTCCTCCTTAGTGAAGACAGATCCAAAGTACCTCTTCAACTCAACTGCCATTTCCTTGTTCCCCATAATAAATTCACCTTTTTCGGTCTTCAAGGGTCCAACTTTGGTCTTAACTAATTTTTTCCTCTTCACATACCTAAATAAGCTTTTACTAACCTGCTTTATATTCTTGGTTAGCTTACCTTCGTTCCTCATCTTTTCTCCCCGTATTGCCATTTTGGTTATCTTCTGTTGTTCTTTAAACATTATCCAATCCTCTTGCTTCCCGCTCATCTTTGCTACGTTGTACTTCTCCGCTTTAATTTTTATACTGTCCTTGACGTCCCTTATCAGCCATGGTCACCCCTTTCTCCCCTTGGAATCTTTCTTCCTCCTAGGAATGTACTGATCCTGCACCTTCTGTATTATTCCTAGAAACACCTGCCATTTTTGTTCCACTGTCATCCCTGCTAGTGTATCTTTCCAGTCAACTTTGGCCAGCTCCTCCTCATGGCCCCATGGTCCCCTTTATTCAACTGCAGCACTGACACCTCCGATCTACTCTTCTCCCTCTCCAATTGTAGATTAAACCTGGCCATATTATGGTCACTGCTTCCTAATGGCTCATTATCCTCGAGGTCCTTTATCTAATCCGGTTCATTACATAACACTAAATCCAGAATTGCCTTCTCCCTGGTAGGCTCCAATGCAAGCTGATCAAAGAATCCATCACAAAGGCACTCTACAAAGTCCCTTTCTTAGGGTCCAGTCCTAACCTGATTTTCCCAGTCTACCTGCATGTTCAAAACTCCCATAACAACCACAGCATTACTTTTACTACATGCCAATTTTAATTCCTGATTCAACTTGCATCCTATGTCCAGGCTACTGTTTGGGGGCCATTAGGATCTTTTTACCCTTACAATTCATTAATTCTATCCATACTGACTCCACATCTCCTGTTTCAATGTCACCCCTTGCAAGGGACTGAATTTCATTCCTCACCAACAGGGCAACCCCACCCCCTGCCCACCTGTCTGTCTTTTCGATAGGAGGTATACCCTTGAATATTCAGTTCCCAGCCCTGGCCCTCTTGCAGCCATGTCTCAGTAATTTCCACAACATCATACTTGCCAGTTTCCAGCTGAGCCTCAAGCTTGTCCACTTTATTCCTTATACTCCGCGCATTCATATACAGTTCTTTGACCTCCGTATTCACTTCCCCCTTCGCACTGCTCGCAATTGGCCCCGACCTTACTCTGTTGACCATTCTCAAGCTTTCCTTCCCATTAATTTGAGAATCTTTTGTAATTTTTCCTGTAGCCATTTCCCCTTTAACTCCATCTTTATACTCCCAATTTGTCAATCCCTCCCCCACCCCCTATTTAGTTTAAACCCCCACGTGTAGCCCTAGCAAACCTGCCTGCCAGAATGTCGGTCCCCCTCCAGTTAAGGTGTAACCCATCCCTTTTGTACAGGTCACCCCTACCCCAGAAGAGATCCCAGTGGTCTATAAATCTAAATACTTGCTCCCTGCTCCAGCCCGTCAGCCACACATTCAGATCCCCAATCTCCCTGTTCCTGTCCTCACTAGCACATGGCACTGGAAGCAATCCAGAGATAACCACCCTAGAAGTCCGGCATTTCAGTCTTCTTCCCAACTCTCTGAAGTCATGTTGGAGAACCTCCTTCCTCTTCTTCCCAATGTCATTTGTGCCTACGTGCACAACTACTGCCGGCTGTTCACCTTCTCTCTCTCTCTCTCTCGGATGTTCAGAATTCGGCTCATGACATCCTGAACCCTGGCACCAGGGAGGCAACAGACCATCCTCACATCAGGATGGGATTATGGTGTTAAAGGCAGAGCGATAGTCGAGAAAGAGGAGTCCAACGTAGGAGTCCTTGTTGTTTAGATGTTCCAGAGATGATGCAAGGGAGATAGCAGCAAGGGAGATAGCATCTGCTGTGGACCTGTTGCGACGCTAAACAAACTGGATCAAGGCTGGCTGGGAGGCTGGAGTTAATGTGCGCCATCATCAGTCTCTTGAAGCATGTGACGATGGTGGCGATTGGAGTCACTGGATGGTAGTCATGAAGGTATGCTATCTTACTTTTCTTTGTTAGTGGTCTTTTTGAAACAGGTGGGGATTAAACAGAATATGGTAAATTAATTTAAATTAAATAAAATATGGTCAATCAGAAATGGAATTTACTCTATATTAGCTTAAAGTGTGAGACAAAAGATCTGTTTAAAACATTCTTTAGTTTAAACTGAGAATTTAAATCATTCTTTAGTTTAAATTGAGAATTGGAAGCTGAAAAGCTCTTCTAATTCTTTGTGTGTTGCCTAATATGCATAAAGAAATTAATCATGTTGATTGACAAGGAGGATAATCTTTCAGGACTGCAGATTGTCGGAATGACAAGAAGAAAAACATGTTTTTTTCCCACAACCCCCAAATTTGACTATGAAAAATAAATGTTTCTTAACTTCTGCAGTTTGGTTCAAATTAGGCAAATGGAGCTATCTTATGTTTGAAAACCAGCAATTATTTATATATTTTAGACTTTGCAACCATTATTTAGAACTGTCTTCAGAATGCCAATGGTCAAATGTAAAACTAACCATTACTTGATAACAGGCATTGTGCAGGGAAAAATTCTGAAAAGTTGTTTGTAGTCTATCATGTTTTAACCTGTGGAATATTATTTACATTATTGCAATTTTTAATGTTATTTATCTATTCTGTTAATCAATTTACATTAGTGTACTGCATATATGAAAATGTACTTCCTGGTATCTTATTGTTGCTGTTTAGTGCATTTGGCCTTATAAATCCAAGCCATGACATATCCTTATTTAGAATGCAAACTGCCCATGTAAACTGTTTGTTGTTATTATTACTATCCCACAATGATAATACTATACGCACTCAATTCCCCACTAGGTTCTGCTGTCAACCAAGTCCTTTTCCACTTCCCTAAGGGCAATCATTTAGTAATTTAACTAAAGTTTATTTAAAATCTGCGTAAAAGTAAGGAGTGAGTTTGAACTGAAATACATATGGAAATTGGATTTTTTAAATTGCCTGTGATGTACACAACAGCCTTTGTTTATCATTTTATCCATCAGTTGCTTATTCTGAACGTTGGGTTTCTTGTTTACTTTTTCTATTTTTCTTTTGCTTGGTAATCAAAATGCCTAATAAGATTTGGAACCAAAAGAAAATCACAAAGTCTAAAATAACTGTTGAGTTGTCAAGCTGTTACTTCAAGTCTCTAGACTCCACCAGGAATTGATTTTGGTGTCTTTCTTAACAGTGTCTATCTGAACCAATGGTTCTCTCCTTAAATGCATAATTATGTAACTTCTATTTTCAACATGTAATAGAAAATGTTGAACTAATTTAGATTGAGAGACCCAAAGTGAATGAAGAGTGTCTTTTCCTTCACAATGGTTCAATTTCGAAAAGAAGCATGCAATTTGAGCTCATTTCAATGATTTCATATCTGTTTTGTTCAGTTAGAATATATAATTGCTGATGACTCCACTTGGCAGGAAAAAAAGTGAATTTTAATCCCAAAACTAGGTGGTTTATGATCATGGGTCATAGAACTGTATAAATAACAATAAACCAGGATTATACTTGACCATTTCCCATTTTAATGGAGGTAGGTAAGGAACAGGCAGCCAATTGACAGGAAGATGAATTTTAAAATTTAATGAAGAAATTACCTGCCTTATTCTTCTGGTAGACAAAAATGCTGGAGAAACTCAGCGGTTGAGGCAGCATCTTTGGAGCAAAGGAAATAGGCAACGTTTCGGGTCAAGACCCTTAATCATTCTAATTCACTCCAGACAGTTACTTTTCCAAGGACTTAAAACACTAATATGGATTAGGAAGAACAGGAATGTTTGGTTCAGGATCAAGAAGTTTACCATTAACCAGCACTTTCCCACAAACTATTTCCTCTACCCCTTCCCCCAACAACACCTACTTTCACCTCCACCCCTCACCGCATTCAGCGGCACTTCTGCAATCGGCGTGACCTCTGCACTTACCGGAAATTACGCAATCAGTGTGACCTCTGCACTCACCGGAAATTACGTAATCAGTGTGACCTGCCACTCAGCAGATGTCACGAAATGAGCGGGACTTTTGGACTTAACACAGTCGGACCTAATAAAGCATTTATTCCTTCCAAACACAGTCGGACCTAATAAAGCATTTATTCCTTCCAAACACAGTCAGACCTAATAAATCATTTATTCCAAACACAGTCGGAACTAATAAAGCATTTATTCCATCCAAACACAGTCTGACCTCATAAAGCATTGCAGTTTCAAGCACAGGCAGGGCAGCAGGCCAAACAACTTATGGCATTGTTATTAAGGGCTAACAAATCATTTATTGCAAGTACATTGCAGACTCACAGTTCAGTTGATTCACAGCTTAGAATGACAGTCGTGGCGTCTCCCTCTTGATCTTGCAGTGTGACTGACTCGCGTCCAGGCATCCAGGGTTTTATAGTCCTGCCCCCCTTGAAGGGGGCATTACCTTCATCGTGGTGATTGACAGGCGAGAAGACCAATCAGCTGATCTCAAGGTTTTATAAACACTCATAACTTTTATTTTCATCGATGGGAAAAATCCTCGGGGCTGGCTCAGCGGAGGAGGACTGTGAGTAAGATGGCCAAAAATCATAGAGATACAGGGTAGCGTTTTTTCTAAAATCAATATACAGCGCAGACAAGAAGTGGTCAAGATGAGACTTTTAATTATATAGATATGGAAATGCAAAGAATGGAGGGATATGGATCACATTTAAACAAAGGGGATTAACTTGTTATCATATTTGGCACAGACATTGTGGGCCAAAGGGCAAATTCCTGTGCTGTACTGTTCTATATTCAAGATACTTCATTGGTGCTTTATCAAACATGATCCGACATTGAGGCATATACGGATATCAGGACATACGAGTAGAAGCTTGGTCAAAAATAAGTGATGAAGGAAAAAGATGCACATGAAATAAGATTGGGTGTGGGACATTTGGCTATTTGAGCCAATTCTGCCATTCATCAAGAAAATGACATTTTGTTGCATTGATTTGCTTGATATCGATCTTTGTTCTGAGTGAATTAATTGATTGGAGGTACTGAATTTCACGATGTTGCCACCATCTGTGTGAAGATGTTTCACTTCCTCTCAGTCCGAAATTGCCTACTTTTAATTCTAAAATTGTGAGCCCTGGAGTCACCTCAGATTAGGTAAAGATTTACATGCCTCCAGACTGTACAGCCCTATCAGAATTAGTAGCTCTTCTCATTCTTGTAAACTCTAAATATTCTGAACTTTCTTGATTAGTATGGGTGACAGGCTTTATGGGGAGACGACAGGAGAATGGGGATGAGAGGGTAAGATAGATCGGCCATGATTGAATGGTGATCTAAACTTGATGGGCAAAATGGCCCTATTCTGCTCCATAATGTATGAACTCTACAGAATACATGCCTAATTTACTCAATCTCTCCCCATCCTGATAATCTATTACCCCTGGAGTTAGTCATGTGTTTCTTTGCTGCATTCCTTTATGACATTTAAATAAGAAAAACAAAATTGTAGACGGTATATCATGTGTGACCTCATCATGGATTTGTATAAATGCATCGGTACGATGTTGCAGTGTGGAAATTCTTGAGTCTGGGACCTGACAGGCATGGTTGCCAGTGTACATTGGCATTTAAGCAGTGGAATTTCAGCAGCCTGCACACGAGAATGATATCAGGGTACCGAAAAATCTGCAAACAAGTTTCATAGAAGCTCTTCGATGAGGCATATTAATTAAACCTTTAGCCCTAAGAGCTAATTCTAACTCTCTCTTAAAAACACCCAGTGAATTGGCAGAGAATTCCACAGATTCACAACTATGGGTGAAAACGGTTTTCCTCATCTACTGTAAGTCCTAAATAGACGACCCCTTATTCTTAAACTGTGACCCCTGGTTCTGGACTACCCAAACATCGAGAACATTTTTTCTGCATCTAGCCTGTCCAATCCTTTAAGAATCTTAGATGTTTCTATAAGATTCCCTCCGTCCTGTCATCAACGTTTACAGAATGAATTATGTTAACAGGTGAATGATTGGTTTGTCGGTTGAGCATAATGAATGCAACAGCAGCATCAGTTCATATTTGGGCATTAGATTAATGGACATCTTAAACCATTTGTGGAAGCCTCAGTGTTCACTCTTCATGCATCCCATGTATAATGCTTGATGCAACTGTCACCAATGATAAATGTTTTACATGAATTTCTGCCTGTTAAATCCACCTGCTTAGAAATTGATTGTAGTTTTTTTTGTTGGAATAGATTGAGGAATGTGTTTTTAGTGATAATGGAATTGGAAGGGAAACTTAACTGCACTTATTGTGCTGTTGCATGCTAGCTCCCATCACATTACATTAATAGCTCCTACGACAAACGATTTGAAGAAACCATGACTACTTGACCACAGAGACCCCATGGTGCTCTTTGCGGCAGTGGAAAGCCCTCGTGCAGGTGCACGTAGTGAGAAAAGGATGATTGATTAAGAATTATAAACCTGAGAGATGGTATTCTCCTTGATTTCTGTGCTGAGCTGTCTATCTGAATGGCTGAGAAGAGATAAAGGTATTAGTGCCACAGGGTATTTGGTACAATGGCTATACTTGTGGAATAGGTGCATGTGGATGTTAGTGTGTTTTGCAGGTGAAGGTTGTACAAATGAGGTCTAGTTGCAATTGAACCTTGACATAATCATATACAGTCGGAGTATCAATTTTTTTGTGTCACTGTTCCATAATGCAAGCTCTTAAACCACATTGCACAAAACTAATCACAACCCCACCTCAGCAATTATCTAATATGGACTTTATTTTGGTTGCACTATATACTTTGCTTTTATTCTATGGCCTGGGTACTTAGTATTAGTACTAGTAATACTTAGTATTACTAATTTATTTACTGAATTTACTTAACTACTGAATATTGCATATTGTATTATTGTGTTAATGTGCCGGTAATGCTGCAGCAAGTAAGAATTTAATTGTTCACTTCAGGGTGCATTTGCAAATTAAACTCTCGACTTGATTTGAGAGATTTGTGCTCATTGGTGCATTGTTTTTCTTCAGATTTGGATTTATTTAATTTATTTTAAGCTGTGAGGTATAAAATAAAGTGCTGGAGGAACTCAGCAGGTCAGGCCACATCTGTGGAAGGAAATGGACAAACAACAATTTGGATCAGTTCCCTTCTTCAGACCAATTGGGGTATGGGAGTAGAAAGCTGAAATAGAAAGGAACAAAGCCTGGCAAGTGAGAGGTGAATACAGACACATTGACTTTTGCTTTGGTTTTCAAAGTCTGCAGTTCCTATGTGTCTGTATCACCTATTTTGTTCAGCCAGTTGAGGTAAGGTGAATAATAAATGTTTCCTGTCAGCGAATCTGACAAAGAATCAAATATGGAAAAGCAGATATAATGTAATAAAAAGAAACTGCAGATGCTGATTTATACCAAAGATAGAAGCATATTGCTAGAGTAACTCAGCAGGTCAGGCATATTCTTTGGGGAAAATGGATCGTTGACGTCTCAGATTGCGTCCTGAATCTGAAGAAGGGTCCTGACCCGAAACATCACCTATCCATTTTCTTCAGAGTTACTCCAGTGTTTTGTGTCTATCTATGAAAAAGGAAATGTTATTTGTTGGTTCAGAAGTAATAAATTGGTTGAACAAGAGAGAATTATTCTTCCAATAATATTAATCATAGTTATTATTGTTGTAACAATACTTTTATAGCACGCTTATTGCAGATTAACTTAATTTAAAAATTTCATTTCAACTGATTCTCTGCTAATGTGTATACAGGGTATGTGATTTATTCATTTAGTTATCCTTGGATAAACATAGAAACATAGAAAATAGGTGCAGGAGTAGGCCATACGGCCCTTCGAGTCTGCACCGCCATTTGATATGATCATGGCTGATCATCCAACTCAGTATCCCATCCCTGCCTTCTCTCCATACCCCGTGATCCCTTTAGCCACAAGGGCCACATCTAACTCCCTCTTAAATATAGCCAATTAACTGGCCTCAACCACCTTCTGTGGCAGAGAACTATTACCTGTGGCAGGTAATTATTAGTAAAATAATTATTAGTAAAAGTCTTTAAATATTAGTGAAAGCTCAACTATGCTGTGCAGTAGTAATGCGCCTGTCCCACTTTGGCGATTTTTCAGGCGACTGCTGGCGACTGTCAAATTGCCGGCAGTCACCTGAAAAACCGGCAACTGGAACGCCGACTGTCAGAGTGGAACACACACACACACACACACACACGCACACACACACACACACACACACACACACACACACACCCTTCACCAGCCCATTTTGCAGGCGGGGGACAGGACAAGCGGTGGGAGCACTGAGTGAAATTCACACGGTGCAAAGCCAAGGAGATATAGACACACACCGCGATGAACAGGAAGGTTGGCGCTATAAAGCACAGTATGTCCTTCAAGAGGAGGGGTGGGGGGAGAAGGGAGGAGAAGGATTGGAGACAACTTTTAAGAAGCTAGAGATACAAAGCTGCGAAGCTTGGCGGACATTTAACATTATCTGTCGGTTATCCTTGGTTCTGAAAACTACTGCTTACGTTTTTTTTCCCGAATGAGCCAATGAAATTTACAGGTCAGCACCGGCTACAACCTACGACCCCCTGGCAACCCACTAGGACCTGGCGACCCACCTACGGCACGGGAATGCTCGCTACTCTTCATGGCGGCTTCATTCAGGTTGCCGCTAATTTTTCAATATGTTGGCAACCACCTAGTTGTCTCCAATCCTTCTCCTCCCTTCTGGCGACCATGTGGCGACTGCCTAGTCTCCTGCAGTCACCTAAAAAGTCGCCTAAGTGGGACAGGCCCATAAATGGTTAATTAAATTCTGAGACTACATGAATTTTCAAGACCAGTTCCTCCATTTGGGTACCTGTATTGCTTATTTATGCTGGACACTGCAACATTTTGCAACTTGTTTCTCTTCAACCTGGCAAGTTTCTCAAACTCCACAATCGCTTAAGGGCCTGTCCCACTTGGGCGACCTAATCCGCGAGTCCAGAAGTGTGCCTTCGACCTTCATGCTCGAGGGCACTCTCCTGGATAGCCTCGAGCTAGATCGGCCGGCGGCGTTGAAACCGCGAGCTGGATCGACCGAACTGCGAACTGCATCTACCGACCGCACACAAACACAAACACATCGCGAAGGTGGGGGCCAGGGAAAGTGGAGGAGCGCTGTCTGCGCGATGAAGAGGAAGGTAAACGGCTGCCACAGGGTACCGTGTCCTTTAGAGAGAGCGGGAGGGGGGGGGAAGGGGAGAGAAGGGGAGATGAGAGAGTAGGGAGACAGAAGGGGGAGAGAAAGGGAGGAGAAGGGGGGGGGGGGGAAGGAGGGGAGACACTTTTAAGAGTTTAATAAAGTTAGCGGGCATTTTACCTAGTCTTCCTAGGTCGTGAAACTCCAATGAGCCAATTAAAATGGCCGGTCAGCGAAGGAGATGGCCTACGGCTGCCCTCGAGTGCCTGTAAGTAAATAGCGACCCCACTCCACTGCACAAGGAGTGAAAAAGACCTATGTCGACCAAATTTTACTCACAGAAAATTGTTCAATATCCTGAAAATATGTCCGCAACCTAGCTGAGGCCTCGAGTAGGCGGGAACCTCCCTCGAGCATGAAGGAGAGTTCCAGCCACCTCATACGACCTCCTAGGATCTCGTGTCGACCATGCTGCGCATTTGAGTCCAGGGCAAACTCTTCTAAACTCGCAGCTTAGGTCGCCCAAGTGGGACAGGCCCTGTTAATACTGCTCATGAAGTAAAAACACTACCTCGGAAATAAAATCCATGAAATTTGATACTCTTTTGCTCTCCAGTTTCTTACACTCTGTCATTTAAATTAGGTTGTACTGGCCCTTAGGAAAAATTCCAATTTAATGGAAAACATAGGCAACTGATAAGCTGTCATCTGCGATTGCTGATAGTCACACACTTCATATAATGGTTTCATTTAAAGGACTTGTTAATGAGGATTTATTTTGCTTGATAATTTGATCAAGGGCTAGGTTTGAGACAGGAATTTTTTTTGGCTGAAGCATTAACAACCCAATAATTTAAAAGAAAGACCAAGCTTTTTATATTTTATGTTCTCCTATGTAATAACTGACTACATGATTCCATTATAACAAAGTTAATAGAATGTGTATCATCAAAGACACTGAACAAATAATTAAAATATATTTTCCTGTTGATGTGGAATTGCATGCTTCCATTGGAATATTATGGATGACATTTAAATGATAGCAAAAAGCTTTGCTTATGCATATTATTGTAAGACAAGGGCACAATGGTAGCGATTTTTAAAGATATACTGGTGAGTCATACCATTTAGTATATTTTACTCAAAGCCTTGCCCTTTTGAAAAATTATTTCCATTTAGCTATTATTTTGAGTTGTCCCTACGATTAAAATATCACTCTGCATTGCTATATATAATTGCATCCATTTTCTCCCGATACTGCCTAAAGATTACATTAGCTGGGGACCATTTTCATTCCACTCAAACGGGACTGTCCCACTGCGGCGACCTAATCCGTGAGTTCCGTGAGTTAATACTTGCAGTATGGGCGACACGAGGTCCTAGGAAGTCTTTGTAACTCTCCTTCATGCTCGAGAGTAGTCCCCGCGTACTCGAGGCCTCAGCTAGGTTGCGGCGTATTTTTCAACATGCTTAAAAATGCCCATGAGTAAAAAATGGTCGCAATGGAAAAAAATTGATTTTTTTTTTTCTCGTAGGTTTAGTCGAGGTAGGTCGGCATGTTATTCGTAGGTAATCGAGGGCAGTCGAAGGAAATCGAAGGTAGTCGTAGATAGTCTTCAACATAGTCGAAGGGAGGTCGAGAGAAATCGAAGGAGGTCGTCTTAACTCTCCACTATTCGGTGTCCAATTTTTCCGACGCTAGTTGAAGCCAGTCTTCAACATAGTCGAAGGAGGTTGAAGGAGGTCTTCCACATAGTCGAAGGAGGTCTTCAACGTGACAATTTTTCAAACTCTCCTAAACTCTTCTAAACTCGCCAATTAGATCGCCGCAGTGGGACAGCCCCTTAAAGCAGTTCAATTTTTAATGAACAGGAGTGATCAGCACCTGTTTCTTGGTGGGCAGCATACTAATTAAGTAGGGATATGTCAGCTAGTTACACCACAGGAGACGTCTGCACATCACACCCCTAATTGAAAAGTAGCAGAAGCTGGTTTAGTTATTGTTTTCTGAGGTTGCAGTTTGATGATGCAGTTCAAGGATGCATTTGTTAATGTATTAAGGGAGGGGCACTAATATAAGACAAATACTTTAAATGAGTGCAAGATACTTTTGAAAACCTTGTTGCTGATTAGAAGGGGATGATTACAAAACTTCGTTAACAAAAAACGAAGTAAAAATTACCAGAGTTATTGCTTGATTCCTTTTGTTCAAAAAAAGTAAAAATGCTGGAAATGATTGAAGTTGGTGCTGAAGCTTTTTTATCAAAAGTAATTTATATGTCATATACCAATACAAATTAAATGTCAAGACATGGATATGGAAATTATTTTGATCCAGAGTTGAAAAAGAATGAGGGAGGCGATTGCTTCGCCTAACACCTCCGCTCGGTTCGCAATAACCAACCTGATCTCCTGGTGGCTCAGCACTTCAACTCCCTCTCCCATTCCGAATCTGACCTTTCTGTCCTGGGCCTCCTCCATGGCCAGAGTGAGGCCCACCGTAAATTGGAGGAGCAGCACCTCATATTTTGCTTGGGCAGTTTACACCTCAGCGGTATGCACATTGACTTCTCCAATTTCAGTTAGTCCCTGCCAAAGATCCTATAGCAGATCAAGGTAGACCACTCCTGCTAAATGCAATGGGTTGACGTGTAGTATGCAACGAACGAAACGTGGGCCTTTTTTTCATCCATTTCCGTAACTGGACCCGACCCGACTTGCAGTGTAATCAACGTTGTGGGGGATCAGTTTGTGTTAATAAATTTAAATTCTGAAAATGAGAAGATTTTTACCAAATAACTTTTATTTTTACGAGGATGTTTCCGTAACCGGCTTTCGTCTACGCACTATTATCCTATGGGATCTTTGGTGCGGGGACGGAAGCCGGTTACGGAAATGGGGCCTTAAATTACCCATGAATCGGCCCATGACCGTACCACGTCTTTTTCGTCGAGTGGACTATCTTGCTCGCTATAGGATCTTTGGTCCCTGCTGTCTCCTCTCCTTCCCAGCTCTCCCTAGCCCACTGTCTCCGCCTCTTCCTTTCTTCTTCCCGTCCCCCCCACCCTCGCATCAGTCTGAAGAAGGGTCTCGACTCGAAACGTCGCCTATTTCCTTCGCTCCATAGATGCTGCCTCACCCGCAGAGTTTTTCCAACATTTTTGTCTACCATCAATTTTCTAGCATCTGCAGTTCCTTCTTAAACATCAATTATAAATAAGTTGTTTTCATATTCCCAGGCTGGTAACCAATTTACATTTTAAGAAATTTTAAATCGCGATCAAATATTTATTGGTAAATGCTGTTTCACACAATTACAATGTAACAGGGTAAGGAAAATGCTATACGTGATAAATGTTTATCGGAGAATGAATCACTATGCACTAATTATCTAACTATTTTACAAAGACATTCACATAATAAAATGAATTCTCCCTGTCAGATTTTCAGAATAATATTGTTACTTATAAATCTAGTAGGGCTTCCAATTGCATTGAAGTTACCATATAACCATGTAACATATAACCATATAACAATTACAGCACGGAAACAGGCCAACTCGGCCCTACAAGTCCGTGCCAAACAACTTTTTTCCCTTGGTCCCACCTGCCTGCACTTATACCATAACCCTCCATTCCCTTCTCATCCATATGCCTATCCAATTTATTTTTAAATGATACCAACGAACCTGCCTCCACCACTTCCACTGGAAGCTCATTCCACACCGCTACCACTCTCTAAGTAAAGAAGTACCCCCTCATGTTACCCCTAAACTTCTGTCCCTTAATTCTGAAGTCATGTCCTCTTGTTTGAATCTTCCCTATTCTCAAAGGGAAAAGCCTGTCCACATCAACTCTGTCTATCCCTCCATTTTAAAGACCTCTATCAAGTCCCCCCTTAACCTTCTGCACTCCAGAGAATAAAGACCTAACTTATTCAACCTATCTCTGTAACTTAGTTGTTGAAACCCAGGCAACATTCTAGTAAATCTCCTCTGTACTCTCTCTATTTTGTTGACATCCTTCCTATAATTGGGCGACCAAAATTGTACACCATACTCCAGATTTGGTCTCACCAATGCCTTGTACAATTTTACTAACATTACATCCCAGCTTCCATACTCAATGCTCTGATTTATAAAGGCTAGCATACCAAAAGCTTTCTTTACCACCCTATCTATATGAGATTCCACCTTCAAGGAACTATGCACGGTTATTCCCAGATCTCTCTGTTCAACTGTATTCTTCAATTCCCTACCATTTACCATGTACGTCCTATTTTGATTTGTCCTGCCAAGGTGTAGCACCTCACATTTATCAGCATTAAACTCCAACTGCCATCTTTCAGCCCATTTTTCCAAATGGCCTAAATCACTCTGTAGACTTTGGAAATCCTCTTCATTATCCACAACACCCCCTATCTTGGTATCTTCTGCATACTTACTAATCCAATTTACCACACCTTCATCCAGATCATTGATGTACATGACAAACAACAAAGGACCCAACACAGATCCCTGAGGCACCCACTAGTCACCTGCCTCCAACCCGATAAACAGCCATCCACCATTACCCTCTGGCTTCTCCCATTCAGCCACTGTTGAATCCATCTTGCTATTCCTGCATTTATACCCAACAGTTGAACCTTCTTAACCAACATTCCATGAGGAACCTTGTCAAAGGCCTTACTAAAGTCCATATAGACAACATCCACTGCTTTACCCTCGTCAATTTCCCTAGTAACCTCTTCAAAAAAGTCAAGAAGATTAGTCAAACATGACCTTCCAGGTACAAATCCATGTTGACTGTTCCTAATCAGACCCTGTTCATCCAGATGCTTATATATATTATCTCTAAGTATCTTTTCCATTAATTTGCCCACCACTGACGTCAAACTAACAGGTCTATAATTGCTAGGTTTACTCTTAGAACCTTTTTTTTAAACAATGGAACAACATGCGCAGTACGCCAATCCTCGGGGACTATTCCCGTTTCTAATGACATTTGAAATATTTCTGTCAAAGCCGCGGCTATTTCTACACTAACTTCCCTCAATGTCCTAGGGAATATCCTGTCAGGACCTGTAGACTTATCCACTTTTATATTTTTCAAAAGTGTCAGTACTTCTTTTACTTTGAACCTCATAGTATCCATAGCTACTCTACTAGTTTCCCTTACCTCACATAATTCAATATCCTTCTCCTTGGTGAATACCGAAGAAAAAAAATTGTTCAATATCTCCCCATCTCTTTTGGCTCTGCAGATAGCTGTCCACTCTGTCTCTCCAATGGACCAATTTTATCCCTCGTTATCCTTTTGCTATTAATATAGCTGTAGAAACCCTTTGGATTTACTTTCACCTTACTTGCCAAAGCAACCTCATATAACCATATAACCATATAACCATATAACAATTACAGCACGGAAACAGGCCATCTCGGCCCACAAGTCCATGCCGAACAAATTTTTTTTCCCCTTAGTCCCACCTGCCTGCACTCGTACCATAACCCTCCATTCCCTTCTCATCCATATGCCTATCCAATTTATTTTTAAATGATACCAATGAACCTGCCTCCACCACTTCCACTGGGAGCTCATTCCACACCACCACCACTCTCTGCGTAAAGAAGTTCCCCCTCATATTACCCCTAAACTTCTGTCCCTTAATTCTGAAGTCATGTCCTCTTGTTTGATCTTCTTTTAGCTTTTCTAATTTCTTTCTTAAAATTCTTTTTACATTCCTTATACTCCTCAAGCACCTCATTTACTTCATGCTACCTATAATTATTGTAGATCTCCCTCTTTTTCCGAACAAGATGTCCAATTTCCCTTGAAAACCAGGGCTCTTTCCAATTTTTACTGTTTCCTTTCAACCGAACAGGAACATAAAGATTCTGTACTCTTACAATTTCCCCTTTAAATGTCCTCCATTTCTGTTCTACATCTTTCCCATAAAACAAAATGTCCCAGTTCACTCCTTTTAAATCATCTCGCATCTCATCAAAGTTAGCCTTTCTCCAATCAAAAATCTCAACCCTAGGTCCAGTTCTGACCCTCTCCATAATTATATTGAAACTAATGGTATTGTGATCACTGGACCCGAAGTGCTCCCCAACGCATACCTCCGCCACCTGTCCCGTCTCATTTCGTAACAGGAGGTCCAGCACTGCCCCTCCTCTAGTAGGTACCTCTATGTATTGCTGCAAAAAACTATCCTGCACACATTTTACAAACTCCAACCCATCCAGCCCATTTACAGAATGTGTTTCCCAGTCTATGTGTGGAAAGTTGAAATCTCCCACAATCACTACCTTGTGCTTACTACTAATATCTGCTATCTCCTTACATATTTGCTCTTCCAATTCTCGTTCCCCGTTTGGCGGTCTATAATACACCCCTATAAGTGTTGCTACACCTTTCCCACTTCTCAGTTCCACCCAAATAGCCTCCCTAGATGAGCCCTCCAATCTATCCTGCCAAAGCACTGCTGTAATATTTTACAATTATTATTATATTGATTTTAGGTTGATTTTCAATGATCCTTTATGTTCATGGTCCCATGTACTGAGTTATATTTTACGGATTATAATTCAACTATCTTAAATTGCATACAAAAATTAACTAAGGATAGTATCCCAACAGAGGTACCTTTCCCAAAGCAGTGAATACCACAAAAACTTTACACCATTTGTCTAATATGACAACTTGTTGTGATTATATTAGTGATCCTCGCCTTAATTTGTCTTCTAAACAGACAGGTTTTCTTTCTTGTGCAAAATGATTTCCACTTCACTGGTTGAATCACTGCCTGCACGTCTTTAGGATTTTGCTGATCTGTACATCTGCTTCTCCACCAACCGCAACTGGTAAAAATATGATGATGTATGCATGGAATTACATGGTTATATAATGTGTGGAATGCTTGTGTTTGTCAAAACAGACTTTCAGAATAGAATTTCACTTTAGACTAAATTAGAAACCAAATCCTTTAATTGCTTTCCTGGGGTAAGGTCTTTTCCTTTGTCCTTTATTCTCGTCAAGTTGAGTTTATTGTTATACTTTCAAGTTTGATGCATGTGACAATAAACTAAATATTGGAACAAATAAATAAAGTTATGGTTAACATTTTAACAAAAACTATTTAGATAATTAAGCGATGCCATTTAATTTAGTTTGGCCCAACCAAACCTTAACAGGTAAATGTAATCTTGTCAATAGAGTGTTTGCTCACTATGCTTTGCTGCTAGATATAATCCATAAATTCATCTTTAAGTCCAACAGCTGTTGTGCCAATACTCCAGCAATTATCACAAATAATTTGTTTGCTGAATCAGCACTGTATTAGACTTGGCTCATGTTCATTGACGGCACCCAAGTCAGTGAATGACTGAGTTGAGTGCAAGTTTCAGGCAGCTGACATCTTTGAATGGTCTTCATTAAGTCATAGGAGCAGAATTAGGCCATTCAGCTCACCAAGTCTACTCCACTATTCAATCATGGCTAATCTATCTTTACCTCTCAACCCCATTCTCCTTCCTTCTCCCCATAACGTTTGACACCCTTACTAATCAATAACTTGTGAATCTCCATTTCAAAATGCCCAAAGACTTGGCCTCCACATCTGTCTGTGGCAATGATTTCCACAGATTCACCACCCTTCGGCTAAAAAATTCCTCCTCATCTCCTTTCTAAAGGTATGTCGTTCCTCTAATACCATAGGCTCCTATCTTGTTTCGCAGCCTCGTGTGTGGCACTTTGTCAGAGGCCTTCTGAAAATCCAAATAAACCACATCCACTGACTTTCCTTTGTCTATCCTGGTTACTTCCTCAAAGAATTCCAACAGATTTGTCAGACAAGATCTTCCCTTCACAGAACCATGCTAACTTCGGCCTATGTGGCAGAGAGTTCCAGAGATTCACAATTCTCTGTGAAAAATGTTTTTCTCATCTCGGTCCTAAAGGATTTCCCCTCTATCCTTAAGCTGTGACCCCTTGTCTTGGACTTCCCCAACATTGGGAACAATCTTCCTGCATCTAGCCTGTCAAACCCCTTAAGAATTTTGTAAGTTTCTATAAGATCCCCCCTCAATCTCCTAAATTCTAGCGAGTACAAGCCGAGTCTATCCATTCTTTCCTCATATGAAAGTCCTGACATCTCAGGAAACAGTCTGATGAACCTTCTCGGCACTCCCTCTATGGCAATAATGTCCTTCATCAGATTTGGAGACCAAAACTCTACGCAATACTCCAGGTGTGGTCTCACCAAGACCCTGTACAACTGCAATAGAACCTCCCTGCTCCTATACTCAAATCCTTTTGCTATGAAAGCTAACATACCATTCGCTTTCTTCACTGCCTGTTGCACCTGCCATGCCTACTTTCAATGACTGGTGTACCATGAAACCTAGGTCTCGTTGCATCTCCCCTTTTCCTAATCGGCCACCATTTAGATATGTGTCTACTTTCCTGTTTTTGCCACCAAAGTGGATAACCTCACATTTAGCAGCCTCCTCACAGCTAACACTGCCCCGCAGCTTAGTGTCATCCGCAAACTTGGAGATGCTGCATTCAATTCCCTCGTCAAAATCATTAATATATATTGTAAATAGCTGGGGTCCCAGCACTGAGCCTTGCGGTACCCCACTAGTCACTGCCTGCCATTGTGAAAAGGACCCGTTTACTCCTAATCTTTGTTTCCTGTTTGCTAGCCAGTTCTCTATCCACATCAATACTGAACCCCCAATACCATGTGCTTTAAGTTTGTATGCTAATCTCTTATGTGGGACCTTATCGAAAGCCTTCTGAAAGTCCAGATATAACACATCCACTGGTTCTCCCTTATACTAGTTACATCCTCGAAAAATTCTATAAGATTCGTCAGACATGATTTACCTTTCGTAAATCCATGCTGACTTTGTCCAATGATTTCACCACTTTCGAAATGCGCTGCTATCCCATCTTTAATAACTGACTCTAGCAGTTTCCCCACTACCGATGTTAGACTAACTGGTCTGTAATTCCCCGTTTTCTCACTCTCTCCCTTTTTAAAAAGTGGGGTTACATTAGCTACCCTCCAATCCTCAGGAACTACTCCAAAATCTAAAAAGTTCTGAAAAATTATCACTAATGCATCCACTATTTCTGGAGCTACTTCCTTAAGTACTATGGGATGCAGCCTATCTGGCCCTGGGGATTTATCGGCCTTTAACCCATTCAATTTACCTAACACCACTTCCCGGCTAACCTGGATTTCACTCAGTTCCTCCATCTCATTTGACGCACGGTCCCCTGCTATTTCCGGCAGATTATTTATGTCTTCGTTAGTGAAGACGGAACCAAAGTAGTTATTCAATTGGTCCACCATGTCCTTGTTCCCCATGATCAATTCACCTGTTTCTGACTGCAAGGGACCTACATTTGATTTAACTAATCTCTTTCTCTTCACATATCTATAAACACTTTTGCAGTCTGTTTTTTATGTTCCCTGCCAGTTTTCTTTCATAATCTATTTTCCCTTTCCTAATTAAGCTCTTTGTCCTCCTCTGCTGATCTCTGAATTTCTCCCAGTCCTCTGGTAGGCTGCTTTTTCTGGCTAATTTGTACGCTTCATCTTTTGCTTTGATACTATCCCTGATTTTCCTTGTTATCCACGGATGCACTACCTTCCCTGATTTATTCTTTTGCCAAACTGGGATGAACAATTGTTGTAGTTCATCCATGCAGTCTTTAAATGCCTTCCATTGCATATCCACCGTCAACCGTTTAAGAATTAATTGCCAGTCAATCTTGGCCAATTCACGTCTCATACCCTCAAAGTTACCATTCTTTAAGTTCAGAACCATTGTTTCCGAATTAACCATGTCACTCTCCATCCTAATGAAGAACTCAACCATATTATGGTCACACTTGCCCAAGGTGCCACGCACAAGACTGCTAACTAACCCTTCCTCATTACTCAATACCCAGTCTAGAATAGCCTGCTCTCTCGTTGGTTTCTCTACATGTTGGTTTAGAAAACTATCCCGCATACATTCCAAGAAATCCTCTTCCTCAGCACCCTTGCCGATTTGTTTCCCCCAATCTATATGTAGATTGAAGTCACCCATTATAACTGTTTTACCTTTGTTGCACACATTTCTAATTTCCTGTTTGATGTCATCCCCAACTCCACTACTACTGTTAGGTGGCCTGTACACAACACCCACTAGCGTTTTCTGCCCCTTAGTGTTTCGCAGCTCTACCCATATCGATTCCACATCCTCCAAGCTAATGTCCTTCCTTTCCATTGCGTTAATCTCCTCTCTAACCAACAACGCTACCCCACCTCCTTTTCCTTTCTGTCTATCCCTCCTGAATATTGAATATCCCTGGATGTTCAGATCCCAGCCTTGGTCACCCTGGAGCCATGTCTCCGTGATCCCAACTATATCATAATCATTAATAGCTATCTGCACATTCAACTCATTCACATTATTACGAATGTTCCTTCATTGAGACACAAAGCCTTCAGGCTTGTTTTTACAACGCTCTTATGCCTTATACAATTATGTTGAAAAGTGGCCCTTTTCGATTTTTGCCCTTGATTTGTCGGCCTGCCACTTTTACTTTTCACCTTGCTACCTATTGCTTCTACCCCCATTTTACACCCCTCTGTCTCTCTGCTCGCACACTTATGAACCCCACCACCTCTTATTCTCTGTTTATTATTGTTTTCTTCTTTCACCCCTACATGTTGGGTCTGAGTACTTCCCTTCTCTGCCTCCTGCCTCACACACTGTCTACTAGCTTTCTCTCTTTGAGTCCCTCCCCCCAACCGTTCTAGTTTAAAGTCTCCGCAGTAGCCTTTGCATATCTCCCCACCAGGATATTGGTCCCCCTCGGGTTCAAGTGCAACCCATCCTTTTTGTACAGGTTGAACCTTCCACAAAAGAGGTCCCAATGATCCAGAAACTTGAATCCCTGCCCTCTGCACCAGTCTTTCAGCCACGCATTTATCCTCCACCTCGCTCCATTCCTACTCTCACTGTCGTGTGGCACAGGCAGTAATCCCGAGATTGTTACCTTTGCGGTCCTTCTCTTTAACTCTTCTCCTAACTCCCTAAATTCTCCTTTCAGGACCTCCTCTCTTTTTCTACCTATGTCATTGGTACCTATATGTACCACAACCTCGGGCTCCTCTCCATCCCATTTCAGGATATCTTGGACACGTTCAGACACATTCCAGACCCTGGTACCAGGGAGGCAAACTACCATCCGGTTCTCCCGACTGCGTCCACAGAATCGCCTGTCTGACCCTCGAACTATAGAGTCCCCTATTACTAATGCCCTCCTCTTCTTTTCCTTACCATCTGAACAACAGGACCAGTCTCTGTACCGGAGCCCCCCCCCCCCCTTTATCCTGGGACCCCTCCTCTCAATCCCACACTGATCCTCATCCCTCCCTCTATTCAGATAGAGAGCACATTTAGAGTGCTCTATTAGAGAGCACTTCTGCTGTGCTCCCCTCCCCATCTACCCCCCCTCCCATCCGGCACTGATCTCTCTATCTGCCTCACATTGATTCTTCTGCCACCCCCCATCCATCCTGCACTGCTCCTCCCATTCATTCTGCACTGCTCTCACCCATCCATCCTGTACTGATCCCTCCCATTCATCCCGTACTGACCGCCCCTCCATTTATCCTGCACCGATTCCCCCATCCATCCTGTAGTGATCCACCCATTCATCCTGTAGTGATTCCCTCCCATTCATCCTGCACTGACCCTCCGATCCACACTGTACTGACCTCTCCCATTCATCCTGTACTGATCCCCCCCATTCAAGAAGAATGGGGGGATCAGTCTGAAGAAGGGTCTCGGCCCGAAACGTTGCCTATTTCCTTCGCTCCATAGATGCTGCCTCACCACCTGAGTTTCTCCAGCATTTTTGTCTACCCCATTCATCCTGTACTGAACTCCCATTCATCCTGTACTGATCCCCCACCCCCATCTACCCTGCACTCATGCCCCCCTATCCATCCTACACAGATCCTCCCCGTCCATCCCGTAATGATTCCCCCATTCAACCCCACTGACATCCCCCGCGCTCTCCCCTCACAATTTGATCTTTGAAGCAGAAATAATATGTGAATGCTTCATTGAGCATAATTCTGACTGGTAACTATGCACTTCGTCCGAGCACATTATCGCACGCGTCATGCAAGCCGTCTTAAATGACCACCTAAACTGTCATTTGGCAACCTAAAAAGCTGCCAAGGTTGCCCGGCTGGCAACAGGTAAAAAAAAGTTAAGTGAGAGCCCTGAGTGAGACCAAGGTTGATCAACATGAGCCAAGTGTTTGATTACAACCTGATTTCCATACATGAATACACTAAGATCGTTCATGTGTTGCATATGTTGATCAGAGCCTGGGCTCTACTGTGGAATGTAATTAGGAATGTAATTTAGTCTAACCTTATTCATAGCTAATCCAATTTAAAGCATATATATTGCATTCAAGTGTTAGTTAAAAGACTCGCTACATTGTGCACCATATTGCACAATTTGAAGCTGAAAAATGCAAAAGTTCCGTAACAATGGCATTGAGGGAGCAGGTGAGTGGTGGAATATTGCATTGGGGAATGGGTTGCGTTGGGGGACCATGCCTCCCATGTGACTGGGACCCAACGAGTCCCACTTAGTCTAGTATATTACTAAAACTCTCATCTTGTTTGTGAGTCTGTCTGGCTGTGTGCCTGTTTGCGTGCGTTGTCATGCCCTGAATTACGCCAATACAGTACACGATAGCGCTACAATCTTTGACCCTCCTTACTCACCATTGTCTGTGTGTGTGGTGTATCAAGTTTCGTTCAGATTGACGTTATATTTTACAAGTTATTCACATTTTTAACTTTACAAAATTCCACTTTGAGAAACATTTCTTCCATCTGCACTGGCAGTTAGCAGCTATGACATCACAATAAGATCTCATTTACGTAAACTGCCCAACAGCAATGTTCCACTGGTAGCTAACGAATTACATCACAATGGAATCTCATTTACATAAACTGCCCATCAATATTGTTTCACCCAGTGCAATGAGAGATTTGTTACATTGTTGCAAGGAGAGGGAGATAGAGGGAGAGGAGGGGGGTAGGGTGGGGAGAGGGGTTATGGAGGGGGGGAGGGAGTGACTGCGGGTAGGGGAAAGGAGAGGGAGATAGAGGTGGGGGGGGAGGAGGAAAGGGGATAGAAGAGGGTAAAGAGGATGGGGAGGGAGGTCCGGGAGATGAGGGAAAATGAGCCACGCCTGCGCAGTTGGGGTCTATGGGTGAGTGGTGGAATATTACATTGGGGGAACGGGTGAGTGGTGGAAACGGGTTGCGTTGGGGAAATGGATGATTGGTGGAATATTACGTTGGGGGAATGGGTCCCACTTGGTCTAGTTGTTATTAAAAATTAGTAGTTTCAGTTGAATATCACTGCACTGGATGTTAACATTGAATCGCATTTTGTGATACATATATTGGTATTGATATTGGCTTATTATTGCCATGTGTACGGAGGTACATTGCAAAGCTTATGTTGTGTGCTGTCCAATTCAGCCTGATCAATGGCCCGTTTCCATGCTGTACAGCTCCATGACGCCATGACCACAATTTGTCGACAGAAGTTTTACAATTCAATGGTTCAATGGTAATAGTAGTGTAAAGAAAAAAATTCTAGGCTATAGAATATAGTTTTACAGCATTGTAGTATTACAGTTCTAGAGAAAAAGCCCAATGTCCAAAATGAGGTAAGTTGTCAAATATGGAGAGGGAAAATATAAAATTTTCATTACAATTTTTAAGAATTGTTTTAAACATTTGTAACAGGATAGTGGTAGCATGGAATATGAGAGCTTATATTTCAATCCCTGCAGCTGTACTGTACTTATGTGGCCAATTGTCATTAATATAACTTGGCAAACAGAGTTGTTTTCTTGTTTCTTTAGCAACACAGGCATCAGTTACGATGGTGTTGTAAATATAACCCTGAGATCGTGTATCAATTTTCATATGTTACGGTGGTTTAAAATGTTGGTACTAATACTGGGTCTTGATAGGGAAGAGCCTCTGCAGAGACTGTCCTATTCGCCTGCATATGATTTTTGAAAAAAAGATTAATTTGTAACTTATTTAATCTGGTGGAGAGGGGATGATTTGGCTGCTTTAAATGCTGTAGTTGATAGGAACAGCATTACCTTTGGTGATCTGGGGTTTCACATCAATGTGGGGTTACCAGTTTCTTAGTTCTCCTACAGTCCGCAGGAATTAGTTGCCCAGATAGCACTGCATACAATTAGACAAAAAAAATCAATGAGGCATATGTGTAATTTTCTTGATTTTCTATGAATACATTAGTTTATTAGTTATTGGATATGAGAGAAATGCAAGAACATGGCACTCAACCATTGTGAAGTGTGGGCAAGACATAAGATTGTGATGAAATATTTTGAAATACATCCAACCATCACTAGCCCCTCAAATAGATGAAAAAGTATTAAAGCAGAAAAATTAAACTTACAGACAAGTAAAATTCACATTGTGCTGCACAAAAATGATTGCACCATAAACATTGAAGCTGACAATTATTAATAGTAATACAATCTTACTACAATCACTACATGATTGTAATGCACTTAAATCTAGCCGACTTTATAGTGATAAATCAGAAAAAAGGAATAGCGGGAGTTTATACATCTAAGAATCATTGGTAATGTGTAATGTGTAATATTTCAGTGCCTAGCTGAGCAGAAATGGTAATCCAAGCACAGAGATAAGTACCAACTTGTCTGGCTTACAGCAGATCCTTTCATTGGAAGTGATACAGTTCTCAGTATTAAGTTGCAATTGGTTTCCAAATATTGTTGTAATTATAGTACCAAGTACCTATTTTGATAGGAAAGTGTGATGTAATTGATGTGGAGGGAACAATGCAAAATAAGGCAATTGTTAAATGATTAAATGCTGATTTGTAGCACAGTTTATGACACAATGGTTTGTGTCTTCAGGGTTAAGATAATGGGTCTGTCATTTCTTCATGAATGTTAGTGATAAAGTAGACATATTAAGTTTAGTGGAATGTTAGGGGAAATTATTCTAAGAAGCCTGGAGTTTCCACTAGATGTTACTATTCAGGGCTGGCAAAGTGGTGCAGCTGATATAGCTGCTAACATGCTGTGCCGGGTTAGATCCTAACCTCATGTACTGACTGAAGTTTGCACGTTCTCCCTGTGACCACGTGGGTTTCTTCTGGGTGCTCTGGTTTCTTCCCACATCACAAAGATACGTGGGTTTGTAGGTTAATTGGCCTCTGCAAAATCTCCCTAGTGTGTAGGAAATAGATGAGAAAATGGGATAACATGGAATTAGTGACGACGGATGATCACGGACTACCTCACTGCACATCGCGTATGTGTATGTGTTGACGTGGACAATGGGCCGAAGGGCCTATTTTCATGCAGTTTCTCTAAACTAATTTTAGTGCAGAAGATCAGGGAATTTATAATACCAAGCACAATCTGGCCATCTGTAAAGTTACACCAAGTAAGAATGTTGTTGTTCCAATTCATAGCTGCTGAATATGACAAACAAGCACCCTTGAATCGTGAATGGCAAACATCTCCTAATTATACTGAATTACAGGGCTACTGGGAGCTGCATAATCAAGTGTGTGTCTTTAAGTGTAAACAAACTCACAGACACCGTTCAAAAACTTAAATAATGCAGGGGACATCCATGTTACTGGGGCTGGTGAGGTGTAATCCCAGAAAACCAACCGAGTCACTGCTTTATGTACCACAAAATCACATCAACGGCACGTGCATTACCAAATGTGAGTTGAAAAAGTGAATATTGTGCTTATTTTCTGTTCATATAAATTCCATGAGAGTGAATTGTTATCCTGTATCTCATTTTTTAAATGAGTTTCTCCAGCATTTTTGTCGCCTATTTCCTTCGCTCCATAGATGCTGCCTCACCCGCTGAGTTTCTCCAGAATTTTTGACTACCTCTCATTTTTTAAAAAGTGGTTTTTGAATTCCGTAAGGATGAATTTCTATTACCTGAACTGTTGTAACATGGCTGTCACTTGCATATATAATTTATGGAGAAACTGATTGCTGAACACCAATGAAATTCTCTGTCATTTTCTGAATTCAGTTTTTTTTAAATCTGGTTCTTCCTATGTGATGGACTATACGATGATTAAAAAATCTGTCTTTTACAATAAATTTATTCCACATTTATTAATAAAACTGCACCGTTACCCTTTCTTAAATGTACATTATTTTTGCATATAATGTGAGAGCAAAATAAACTATTGGGTTCTATTGCATTGTTTGAGGCAAATATAAATTGTTTCAGTGTAAACGTTAGCAAAATAAATCACTTTGCAAAAGTATGTCTGTCAAGCCTTAGCCATAGTTGTTACTTATTTTTTATTGTTTTAGACAATAGACAATAGGTGCAGGAGTAGGTCATTCGGCCCTTCGAGCCAGCACCGCCATTCAATGTGATCTTGGCTGATCATCCCCAATCAGTACCTCGTTCCTGCCTTCTCCCCATATCCCCTGATTCTGCTATCTTTAAGAACCCTATCTAGCTCTCTCTTGAAAGCATCCAGAGAACCTGCCTCCACCGCCCTCTGAGGCAGAGAATTCCACAGACTCACCACTCTCTGTGAGAAAACGTGTTTCCTCGTCTCCGTTCTAAATGGCCTACTCCTTATTCTCAAACTGTGGCCCCTGGTTCTGGGCTCCCCCAACATCGGGAACATGTTTCCTGCCTCTAGTGTGCCAAGCCCTTAACAATCTTATATGTTTCAATGAAATACCCTCTCATCCTTCTAAATTCCAGAGTGTACAAGCCCAGCTGCTCCATTCTCTCATCATATGACAGACCTGCCATCCCGGGAATTAACCTTGTAAACCTACGCTGCACTCCCTCAACAGCAAGAATGTCCTTCCTCAAATTAGGGGACCAAAACTGCACACAATACTCCAGGTGTGGTCTCACTAGGGCTCTGTACAACTGCAGAAGGACCTCTTTGTTCCTATATTCGATTCCTTTTGTTATAAAGGCCAACATGCCATTCGCTTTCTTCACTGCCTGCTGTACCTGCATGCTTACTTTCATATACTGATGTACAAGGATCCCCAGATCTCGTTGTACTTCCCCTTTTCCCAACTTGACGCCATTTAGATAGTAATCTGCCTTCCTGTTTTTGCTACCAAGGTGGATAACCTCACATTTATCCGCATTAAACTTAATCTGCCATGCATCTGCCCACTCCCCCAAACTGTCCAAGTCACCCTGCATTCTCATAGCATCCTCCTCACAGTTCACACTGCCACCCAGCTTTGTGTCATCTGCAAATTTGCTAATGTTACTTTGAATCCCTTCATCCAGATCATTGATGTATATTGTAAATAGCTGCAGTCCCAGCATCGAGCCTTGCGGTACCCCACTAGTCACTGCCTGCCATTCTGAAAGGGACCCGTTAATCCCTATTCTTTGTTTCCTGTCAGGTTTTATGGTTTTACAGCTGTAAGATGGAAATCTTATCAAAGTCACATTAATATGCTGCACATTCTGAGATAATAAACCATGGAGACAGTAAATGTGTCCTACTTAGAAGGAGAATGTGACTTGGTGAACAAGCATGTGAAAGGGAATACATATCGTATGGATGAATAAGCATCAAGGATCAGTGATAGATATACATGATGGACTGCAGGCTGTGGCAGTAAGAGAAATGGGGAGCGTGGTGAGAGGATAAGCATGCTGCCACTAAGAGCCGAATTCAACTCGGTCAGTAAGCCATCGCTTCCGGGAGTTTTATTTGAGTCAAAGGAACGGATGGAGCTAGTCAGCTCCTCTAGGGTCATAGGTTGGTCCAGACTCTCCAGCTTGCTGTCCTCCAAGATCTCCGTGATAGAGGACAGGTAGTTCTGGGAGGCGGTGCTGTCTGTGGCTTTTCTGTCGTACAAACCCACGTAAAAGGATCTGCAGAACCTCAGCATGTCCGTCTGCAACGATGTTACCGAGCCGTCCTCCTCCCTAAGGCTGTTTATCACAGAGCTCCCCCTATGAACCTTATGGAAGAAGAAGCGTGAGCACGTCTCATCCTGCTCCACGTGGCGGACCCTGGATCGAAAGATGATCTTGGAAGATTCGGAGGTAAAGACTCTCTAAGTTCCACCCTCACATCCACCTCCTTCGACTGCAGAAGGAGCAGTTGCTGCAAATCTGTCTGGAATTGACACAATTCCCTCTTACTCTGTCTTGCTCTCTGAACCCCTTTTGAGATGAAGAACCTCAATGTTTTTTTCTTGGTTGCTGCCCACCAGTGTGTCGGGGAGTCAAAGAGGGGCTTCACAGTTCTTCGACATGCGCAGTCCCTCTAGCTCCTCAAAGTTCACTGAGGTCAACAGCTTCACATTTAACTTCCACGTCCCTTTGCCTGCCTTCCCTTCCTCCTGTAGGTGAACTCAGTGTGTCTGACTGTGACGACCTTCAACGTGAAGAGGAAGTCTACCCAGGACCAGGCTGAACCATCCGGTCTTGACCAGGTGAACCACGACTGGGACCCACCTGCAGGGTTGCTAAAGGTGTCGTGCAGCTTTGCAACTTTGACCATCTCCATCTGGAGCTTAGAGGTGCTGTCCAGTCTGTTGTCAGCACCCCCGGATCATCCAGTCACAACGATGCAGTTGAAGTCAGAACGAGAGGCCGGGACGTGGCCAGCAACGGTGGGAGCTGCTGGAGAACGGCCAGCCGCTCGCTCCGCACGGGTGAGGCCATACACATTAATCAGCCGTAGCAGAGAGCCACGTTACATCCACCATGAGGAGATACCCCACAACCAGCTTCCTGACCTCAGTGATGGTGAAGCTCCCTCCCCGCAGCAAGATCCCCAGATCTGAAGCGCGACAGTCATTGCCCCCCAACCATACCGACAGTCCGTGGGGCCACCATCGCGATCACCTCCGATAGCAGCGGAGGTGTGGCAGCCTGCACTCCTGCAGAAAAGACACATCTGCCTTGACCTTGGCCAGGTACTGCAAGGCTTTTACACTTCACGCTGTGTTCTTCACACTGTGCACATTTAGAGATGCCAATTTTATCTCCATTGTCCTTTAGAGTCACTGAGCATCATCCTGTCCCCTCATGCTCACCTCTTTCTTCTGGGTGGGGAGGGTGAAGAGCGGCTGCACCTTCAGCAGCGACAGCGGAGCTTTGTTCCCCTTCTCCCAGAAGTCTTGCAGCAGCTTCTGCCATCCTTCCAGGTACTTGAAGGTAACTTCGAAATAGCCATTACCCGGGAATCCTGGAGACAGTAAATGTCCTTGGCCTTGCATCAGATAGCTTCCCCATCGGATCTGGAGTCAGATAAAAAAGGGTTGCCCTCTTTCCCCTGTCTTGTTCGTCTGATTTATAGAACCTTTTGTTGAGTCCGTCAGGAAGTACATGAGCATAAGAGGAGTGACATCGCCAGGCAGTGGGGACACTCAGGTTAAAACCTCCCTGTACATGGAAGATGTCGCCGTCTTCTGCTTGGATCCAGGGTCGGTCTGCAGATTGATCAGCGTCTGCCACCAGTTTGAGTCGACCACGGGAGCCAGGGTGAAATGCAGGAAGAGCGATGCCATGCTCTTTGGTAATTGGCCCGACCTATCTCCTGTCCCCATCACCATCAAGCCTGATTTCTTGAAGGTGCTGGGGATCTGGTTCGGGGGCTGAGGCGCGTGACAAGAATTGGCTGGAGCGGATAGCCAAGGTGGGGAAGAAACTGGTGCTGTGGAAGCAGCGCTCCCTCTCTATAATGGGGAAAGATTTGGTCATCAGGTGTGAGGTGCCCTCGGGGCTGCTGTACCTGGTGCAAGTGTGGCCCATCCCTCCCTCCCTCCTATGCCACGGGGATCAGGGACGCATTCAGAGACAGACATTGAGTGCTGTTGGTAGGTCATCAACCTGGTGAAAGATGCTCTTTGGTCTGCCCAAGCTTTGCCCAGAGCGAAGACGTCCATCGGGGAATTTTGCCAACTGGCCCGCTGCAGACTGCAGGAGTACGTGCTGAGGGATGCACTGAAGCTTGTTGCAGCCAACGCCAAGGCTCTATATGGGAGGGCAACAATCTAGGGTTCTTCCGCTGCTGAACATGGGGGGGCAGGGTGTGGTGGAGACACCCCTCAAAATAAGGGAATGGATTCCACACCAATGGATCACATGAGTGGTAAGGGTGTGGGGTAAAATTGTAATTTGGGGAAACTATTAAATAGCCTCCGAGAATGTTGGATGGAGTTTAGTACGGATCATGTATTGTATATATTTATTTCTCGAATAAAGTTTATTTTGAATTAAAAAAAAAAAAATGCTGTCAGATCACTCCACTATGACCAAAAGGCTGTCAAACCACCATCTCCTACTAGCCCGCTACCTCAAAACAGAGGAGGGGGTGAGCAAGAGGGAGAAGAAAAAAGGACTGGGAGGAAAAATTGTGGTGAGGTGAATGAGGGAGAGAGGCCAAGGGGAAGAGAGAAAGGCGAAGAGAGAAATGCGTGAATGCAGGCAGAATGAATGAATGAATGAATGAATGGCATTTTATTGTCACTATACACATGTACAATGAGATTAAAAGCAGCTCCTACTCAGTGCAGACATGTAATTAATCAAAAACAAAACAAGGGGGGGGGGGATAAGGTGCACAGTTCTGCGGCGCATATATACATATCTATAAAAAGACAATGGATGAATAGAGTGAATAAATAGGATTCCTATATACAGTATGGGTTATTGCACATAATTTAAAATGAGAGGTGGAAGTGCAAAAGAAGTTGAAAGATGAGAGGGATGGGTGAAGGTGGGAAGTCTGAGGAGAATGAGTGTAGGAATAGAGAGGTAGAGCAAAAGGAGGCACTGGGAAGAGACAGCAGCATATGTGTGAAGAGGAAAGATGCTATTCCAAGTGCAGTTGAGAATCCAGGAGAGGGAGGAAGAGAAGAAGTGGAAGAGGATAACAGAGCTGAAAGGAAGAGAAGGAAGGCTGAGTGGGTGATGGATGTGTTGTTGATTTGGGAGGAGAGAGCGGTTATGTGAGTATGAAACCAGAAGTAGTATTGGGGATGCAGGTGCTCACTAGATTTTTAATCTATTCAATGTATTGATGAATAAAATAAAATTAAACTTTTTTCTGCAGATTAATGCACCAACAGAGAGGAAAGGATGATGAGAAATAATGAATGGAAGGGAAGATCATTAATAGCGCGAGAAGCTGTAAGAGTTAAATACTGAAGGGAAAATTGTAAAGACAAAAGACAATGATAATAAGACGAGTAATAAAACAAAAGATAGAGAATGGCAATAATAAAATCGAAACATGCAGTTGCGGTTCGAAACAAAACAGCAGTAGCGATCATGATCGTGAATTATTAAACAATGTTGGGTCATGCAAGTTGTATAATGCCTATTGAAATACAAGGTGATGTTTCTCAAGCTTGCATTGAGCATCACAGGAACAGAGTAGAATACTGAAAACAGAGGTCAAAGTGTGAGTTGTGCGAAGAATTAAAATGATGCTGGAAGCTCAGGATCACACCTGAAGGTTGATTAGAGAAGCTCCATAAAATGGTCACCATCCTTAGTTTGAAATTCTTTTGTAAAATATACTACATACTGAAAGTGATAATTATATATTTGCATTAAAATATATACTTTAATGATTCATTGCACTTTGGTTATTCCACTGAAACTAATGGAGGTCATTTTGCTATTCTAATATAATTGCATATGTTCACAGACATGTTGCAGCATGGAAGCAGGACATTGACCCATTGAATCCATACTCGCTTGATCTTAGAGCAATCCAGCAAATACCACTCTGAACCTGAACTAAAGCTGTTAAAAGATACAGTGGGATATAGATCAGTAACTGATATGGGAGGGACAATGGCAGATGGAGTTTAATCTGAGAAAGTGTAGTGTTGCACCTTGAGAGGTCAAATTTAAGGGGAAGGTATACAGTTAATGGCACAACTCTTAAATTGATGTAGTATGGATCCTGGGGTCCAAGCCCATAGCTCCTTGAAAGTAGCAGCAAAAGTAGATTAAATGGTAAAGAATTGCCTTAATTGGTTGTGGCATTGAGTATAATAGTCAGGAAGTCTGTTGTATTTTATAAAAGTTTGATTAGGCCATATTTGGAATATTGGGTGCAGTTCTGGTCCCCTCATTACAGGAAGGACGGAGAGACCTTGTACAGGGTGCAGAAGAGATTTACCAGAATTCTGCCAAGTCAAACTATAAGGAGAGATTGGACAAACGTGGATTGTTTGCTTGGAGGTTTGGAGGTTGAAAAGAGACCTGATAAAAATAGATAGAATTATGAGACCCATAGATAGGGAAGATAGTCAGAACCTTTTTCCAAGGTGTAGATTGGTTACTAACCAATTGTAGTGCTCTATTAGTGGAAGCTCCGTCTACTACGTGGTTTTATATATTATCAGAATCTATACTATTACTAAAACTCTCATCTTGACCACTTCCGGTCTGCGTGTATAAATTTGCGCAAAAAAGGTACCCTATATCGCTAGGATTTTTCGCCACCTTACTCGCCGTTCTCCTTTGCTCCAAGCCACCAAGTTTTGTTCCGATCGGTGGAAGATTACAAATGTTATGAAGGTTTAAAAAATCATGAGATCAGCAGATTGGTCTTCTCGCCTGTCAGTCACCATGAAGGTGACGCCCCTTCCTATACCCACTGGAGAATAATGCTCTGGAGGCGGGGCTGAGTCCGTGAGCAGGTGCAGTAGCCGTCCTTCCAGAAGCCGCTGAGAATAAAGCTGAAGCAGCGGAGTGTGGGCTGTGTTCCGCGGGCGGGGGCGGGCTGTGTTCGCGGGTGGAGGTGGGCTGTGTTCGCGGGCAGGGGCTGTGAGCGCAACAGGCGCTGGGGATGGGAGCAGCTGAATGAGTCTGGAACCAGTTCCTAGAGCCAAGAGTGTGTTCGTGGGGCCATTTAACGTCAGAAATATATTTTTAAATTAAAAATGTGCTGTCTTTGAAATGATATGTTATCTTTAAGAATTAGTGCAGTTAAGTGAGACACCGGAAAGTCTTTAGATATAGATATGCCATTTATTGTCACTATACATGTACAGTGAAACTGAAAGCTGCTCGTACTCAGTGCATACATACAATTTTACACAAAAAACAAGAAACAGAAAAACAAAACAGAAGGGAGATGGGGGGGGGGGGGGGGAATAGGTGCACAAATTCTACGGCGCTACATACATATATACATATATACAGATGGAAGTCCGTGTTGGGCGGTGTAGTCAGTGCATGTGTGGATTTGAATTTATGGTAGATATAATTCTCGGGAAGCAGCTATTCCTGAGTCTGTTTGTCCTGGATTTGATGCACCTATAGCGCCTTCCAGAGGGCAGCAGGTCGAACAGTCCAAACGCAGGATGGGAGCTGTCTTTGGTGATCTTCTTTGCCCTGCTAAGGCAGCGGGAGGTGTAGATGTCCATCAGGGAGGGGAGAGGGCAACCAATGATCCTCTGCGCTGTCCTGGTTACCCTCTGAAGCCTCTCCCTGTCTGCCATGGTGCAGCTGCCATACCATGCTGTAATGCAGTATGTCAGCAGGCTCTCGATGGACGAGCGGTAGAAGGTCAGCAGCAGGTTAGAGTCCAGGTTGTGCTTCCTGAGGACCCTCAGGAAGTGCAGCCGCTGCTGAGCCTTCTTGATGACCGCTGTCGTGTTGTCCGTCCAGGAGATGTCAGCCGCGATATGGACGCCGAGAAACCGGAAGGTGTTGACCCTCTCCACACACTCGCCGTTAATGTGTAGGGGGACTAAGTCAGTGCTGTGCCTCCTGAAGTCGACAATGAGCTCTTTTGTTTTCCTGGTGTTCAGAGCCAGATTGTTTTCTGAGCACCAGGTTGTCAACTTCAGGACTTCCTCTCTGTAGGCTGCCTCGTCTCCCTTTGAAATAAGTCCGACCACAGTAGTGTCGTCAGCAAATTTGACGATGCGGTTGTTGTTGTGGGCCGGACTACAGTCGTAGGTGTAGAGACAGTATAAGAGGGGGCTTAGCACACAGCCCTGTGGGGAACCGGTACTCAACCTGCGAGTGGAGGAGAGGTGGGGGCCAAGTCTCACAGTCTGGGGCCGGTTTGTGAGGAAATCCTTAATCCAGGCACATGTGACAGTGGGGAGGCCGAGAGTGACCAGTTTACCAATGAGGATGTCCGGGATGATTGTGTTAAAGGCTGAACTAAAATCCACAAAGAGAATCCGGACGTAGCTCTGCCCCTGCTCCAGATGGCTCAGCACAGAGTGGAGAGCTACGGTGATGGCGTCTTCTGTGGATCTGTTTTGGCGATAAGCGAATTGGTGGGGGTCGAAGTCTGGTGGTAGATAGTCCTTGATGTGCTGGAGGACCAATCTCTCGAAGCACTTCGTGATTACCGGAGTGAGGGCAACAGGACGGTAGTCATTAAGGCTGGTGATGGGATACTTCTTCGGCAAAGGGACGATTGTGGCTGATTTTAGGCAGGACGGAATAACTGCCTGGGCCAGGGAGAGATTGAAAATTCTGGTGAAGATGGCAGTGAGCTGGTGGGCGCACGCTTTGAAGAACGTTTAAAGAACAAAAAATGCAACGTTCTCGAGTTAAACCAAAACAATGAAGTTCGATTGGACTCTTATCTTTAGAGATGTGAAAGTCAGCATTAAGCCTCATTTATCAAAGTGACCGTTGAGAAAGTTCTGGAAAAGCAAGCCGGGAAGCTTGGGAGTGCTCGTGAACGCTCGTGAGTGCTCGTGACGTCGGGAGTGCTTGTGAGCGCTCGAGGCCACGGAAGCCCTCGGAAGCGCTCGGAAGTGCTCAGGAGCTGCAGTACAGAGCCCACTTGCTCGTTCTTTCTGCGTCTTTTGAAGAACCAAGGGTGAGGGGGGTGTGAGGGGGGAGTGAGGGGGAGGGGGTGACGTCACTCGCTGCGCGTGGAACAGGGCAGCAGGCTGCGAGGAGCAGATTCATTGTGACGTCATCAACAAGACCATCTCGTTTATTTTCCTAGTTATTTGAAATATGTGAACATTTTCATAATGGATGAATTTTTCAGATTAAGCGACTTTTCACATCACAGTGTAAACCTCTATCAGAATATGTAACAATTTCACCCTTAGTGCATCATGTTTTCGAGGAGATGTGAAACGCACACGAACATCACACGCACACGAACATCACACACACACATACAAATACACACATATCCAAGATCAGAGTTTTATAAGTATAGAGATAGATAAGATACTGACCAAGTGGGACCCGTTGGGTCCCTGTCACATGGGAGGCTTGTTCCCCCAACGCAACCCGTTCCCCCAACGCAATATTCGACCACTCACCCATAGCCCCACAGGAGGCCTGTTCCCCCAACGCAACACATTCCCCAATGCAATATTCCATCACTCACCCGTTCCCACAACGCAAGCCATTCCCCCAACGCAATATTCAACCTCTCACCCATAGCCCCCATGGGAGGCCTGGTTCCCCAAAGCAACCCGTTCCCCAACGCAATATTCTACCACTCATCCGTTCCCCCATATTCCAGCACTCACCCATAGTCCCCAACTGTGCAGGGGCATATCCCCCAGCACTGCCTCCCCCTCCTCTTGCTTCGAGGACTTTAAAAAATAATGCAATTGCCCCCCTCTTCCTCCTGTTCAGCTAAAAACTTGCTGGAAGGACTTTGTGTTCCTCAATTGCAACTTCGTTGCAAGCTGGGCCGTCAAGGATTTGGATCCCAATAGCTGCTAAATTTTTCTTAAACTTCAATTTGTACATTTTTTAATGTCAATAGCTTGTGAAATCAAATCAAATCAAATCAAATACGTTTATTGTTATTGCACAACAACTGTACAACAAAATACCATTGCATCTCCTTAGACATAGAAGATAAAAGATTTTAAAAGAACAAAACACAACAGCTATTGACTCACATATACACAAGATCAATAAAGAAAATAATAAATAGGTATTAAAAATATTTTAAAAGAATATTGCGCATTATCTTGCACCCCGAATTATATTGTGCTTCCCCCAGTGTTCTCTGTTAGAGTTAAGTTATTTTATCGCACATGGGTAAAAACTATTTTTTAGTCTACAGTGCATGCCTTCAGAGACCTGTATCGCCTCCCAGAGTGAAAAGGTGGTTGGCAGGGTGGGATGTGTCCTGCTTGATGTTTGTAGCCCGGCGCAAGCATCGGCCCCTGTACATGTCACCCAGGGAGGGCAGTTGAGCGTTTGTGATGCTCTGTGCAGTTTTAATAACTCTCTACAGCGTCCTCCTCTCAGCCACAGTGCAGCTAGCAAACCACACCAGGATACCATAGGAGAGGATACTTTCCACGGCGCACCGGTAGAAGGACAGCAGCAGCGACTGTGAAACGTTTGCTCTCCGCAGAGACCTCGGGAAATACAGCCGCTGCTGTGACTTCTTCACGAGAGTGACGGTGTTCATTGTCCATTTGAGGTCCTGGGAGATGTATATTCCCAGGGACTTAAAGTCAGTGACTCTCTCCACCATGTCTCGTTTGATGTAGAGCGGAGCAGGTTCCTCTCTCCTCCACCTGAAGTCAATAACGATGAAGACAATAAAGTTCTTTTGTTTTGGTTGGGTTGAGTACCAGGATATTTTTAGTGCACCAGACAGTCAGTTTTTGGACTTCATCTCTGTAGGCAGACTCGTCGTTATTTATCAGCTACAAACCACCAGTCATGTCATCTGCAAACTTGATGATCCGGTTTGTGCTGTGTATTGGTGTGCAGTCATGGGTGTATATTGTGTATAAGATGGGACTCATAGAAACATAGAAATTAGGTGCAGGAGTAGGCCATTCGGCTCTTCGAGCCTGCCCCGTCATTCAATATGATCATGGCTGATCATCCAACTCAGTATCCTGTACTTGCCTTCCCGGGTGAGTGGGCATATGCATGGCAGATGCAGTTTAATATGGATCAATGTGAGGTTATCCACTTTGGTGGCAAAAGAGTAAGGCAGATTATCTCTGAATGGTACAGCAGGTACACCAGACAGTGAAGAAAGCGAATGGCATGTTGGCCATAATAAGAGGAGTTTAATATAGGAGCAAAGAGGTAATTCTGCAGTTGTACAGAGGCCTAGTGAGACCACACCTGGAGTATTGTGTGCAGTTTTGGTCTCCAAATTTGAGGAAGGACATTCTTGCTATTGAGGGAGTGCAGTGTAGGTTCACAAAATTAATTCCTGGGATGACACCAAGTTGTTTACGACTTGTCTAGAAGCTGGGGGAAGTTTCCCACGGGAGCGGCAGACAGCCGAAAAATGGTTCAATTTCTTGCAGAAATTGCAGGATTTTCCGTAAGCCGGGCACTGCGACTGCATTGAATGCACATAACCGCAATTAGGGCATTTTTTAACGCCTTGGCCGCCGGGGACGTAGATGGCCCGCAACATGGGTCTGGTGTTAACTATGTTGGGATGTTGAGACCTGTTGAGACCAGTTAAATTAATCGATTTATTATCAGACCCCCGCTGTCCGAACAGCAGGTCAACGACTTTGGCTAACCTGCATGCGTGCATGGCTTCGGTTAGAGTAAGATCTGGTTTCCTTAGTAGCTCCGATCGTAATTTCTGATCGAGCATCCCTGTCACTAGAATGTCTCTAGTAAGCTGTTCAGTCATATTATCAAATCGGCACCTCTGAGCGAGGTAACGCAGCTCAGCAATAAAACATTCAACAGGCTCATCATGCTGCTGCTTTCTCGTAAAAAATTTGGCTCTCTCTAAAATGCGGTTAGAGGGCAGGTCACAAAGCTCAGCGAATTTTCGCAACAGACATACCGGGTCGTCGGCAGACTCTGCAGGTACTTGGACCTGATCGTGTTCATCCCGGACCGCGGGACTGTAGGTGAAGGTTTGTGTTCTCCTCATGGCATCAGGCAAAGCAAGGTTTAGAAGCAGGGAAGCTTTAACGGCATCAGGGTCGTTGCGATGAGCAATGTTCATGTAGTGGGTAAAATCCATCTCAAAAGTCGTCCAGCGCTCCGCTATGTCTGCATCAAAGACCAGGGGCGCAGGTTTGCGGCATGAGGATGCCATGGTGACACAAGGAGAGTAAAACTCCGACAAAGAAACAAACTCAAGAAATAAAACCTGATAAACAGGAGGCGCGAGAATTAACTTGCCGACACCATGTAAAGAAGTGAATCTCACACACTAGTAACTTTACTTGACTCTTTAATAAACACACAGATTAAACATGATCCAGTACTAACTGCACGCAGTCTGTCACCGTGCTGGAGAGAGAGCGATAAATAGGAAGAGAGAGTTATTATACTTGATAACTAAGGCGTGGTTAGTGGTACTGAGGTAGCTACATTATTGGTTGCATGCATAAACCATCTACATGCTCCAAGATCAATGCAAGTTCCAGAGACGATTCAAATATTTAGATGGAAGATCAAATATTGATATGTTAAAAAAAATGTATTAGCTGCTGCATCACTCATTTACTGCTTCCATTCTGAACAATATGCCATAAAGTTCCTCAGTGTGGTGAATTTATGACAACAACCAGGGGGAAAGTAGGTATCTAATGACTGTAAGTTGAACCACTTCCCACTAAAATGTGCTAATGTATATTGACTTGCTACGTTTCAGGATTGGATGAGAAAATGATTTAATTATTTAAACAATTCAATTTATACAATGCAGCCAGCCATTTCACTTTTTAGCAAATATTTCCCTGCAACTTCTTTTATCTGGTCACTGACTGCTTTGCTGCAGTTGTTGTGAACTGTATTGTAGTTGTTTTTCTTTCTCCTGCCCATCTATGTGGCATCAGTTTCAATGTTTTGCTCTATATCAAATTGTGCTGATGTTTTAGCTTACAATATTCTTGCTGTGATTTCATCTTAAAGGGGCGATCCCTATTGAGTCATATTTCTATTCTAACAGGATCCTGGGGTGAAAGTTAATTAATTTGTGTAATAGCACAGATAAAGGGTAGATTAGCTATATGTTGTGATGGATTTACTCAGCATATTTGGCAACACATTGGAAACAAAACCAAAGGCTTTGTATTTCACAAGAAATATGTTTCATTACAAGTTTATTACCACTGTGCTTATTATCTGCAGTCAGACTCAAAACAGCAGTTGTAATGTTGATTTGTTCCTTTACTCTGACAGGATTCCATAAATTAGTTTTAGTCGTGAGTGGGAAACTCCAAAATTTTATTTGCTCTGTCGCTTCAGTTCTGATTTGGTTTTCTAATTAAGTTTTTACTACACCCTGGTGAGTTCCCCCTTAGGCTTTCAGTGACAGGTCAGTTGATAAAGTGCCAAGTATTTCTTATCAGATTCTAGTAAGCTTCAGTGCACCTTGTTGGATACTCAACTAATTGTCATTTAAAATCTTTATAAAATAAAAAGTAAAGATTTTATTCCTGTCACTGTTCATTTTAAATGTTTTCACCTTTAAAATATTACATTTTTGATTTTTAAGTGCTTGTATTCTGGCTCATCTTTAATCTTAACATTTTCTTTCATTTGGATTTTTTTAAGCTTAAAATGAAATTAATGTTTGATAACTCATGGAAAAAAGCATAGAATTAGTTGTTTTTACTATTGCCTAAGGTCTGATTTAACAAGGGTTTTTAAGGTTCAAGAAGCAAAATAGCTTTTGACATGGTAACCCGAATTTGTAGTAAATCAGTGAATCATATTCCTCTCTGATTTCTTTGTCAAATCTATTCCTTTAAATTATTATATTTTTATGTTGGTGAGTTATGAATGAATTAGTGGATTAGAAAGTCTGAGGATTAAATTCAGTACAAACAGCCTTTCTTCTAATGATATTTGCACATGGTGGTTCTATCTCCTTAGTAAATGTTCCGCCCACTTTCAAACCTTTCACCATAATGTTATTTTGTTGCTTATTTCCATCACCAGCATTATCCAAAAAAAATCATAATTGCATTGGCCTTTAATTTATCAGTCCAACATTCCTTTTCTTTTGCCCCATAAATGTGTTGTTTCCTGCAAAATCCATAGTTATTGTTTCTTTTAATTTGCTTTCTGACCCTGCCAAATGACTGAATACCTGGTCAAAATTACAAAGGGCATACTCTGCGACTTCAAGTGTAGTAATGTATCCCTCTTTATAAGCCAGTTCGGTATTCCGAAAAACGCAAGGAATTATGGGATTTCTCAAAGGTCATTCGAGAACAGGTAGCGAGGGAGAGCGGTGTGTAACAGCAAGAGAGAGAGGGTAGATGCGACTGGGAGACAGAGAGAGATGGTGAGAGGTGGGGGAAGAGAAGTTTCAGTTAGACAGACGTCCACTGGTAAAGCCATGGCTCGTTGCTTCTGGGAGAGTCGAGAAAATGTCCTCAATCGAGAGAATGCAACTTCAGAACCCCCTCGTCTCGACCTCGCTGGAGATTTCCGCGGGCGCAAGGAACAAATGACAGGTGAGCGAGCCGCGCGCGGTAGCTGGTACCTCTCTGCTCGGCGGCGGCCGACTAGGATTCCAGAGCATCGCCGATGCCTCACAACAGCTTCTGATCCGCCTTCGCCTGTCCGGATAATGTGACCGACGTTGGTTGAGCTGAAGCTGGGGTCCAACCACTCTCACAAAACGCTGTGTACGACGAGGACGTTAAGAACACTCAGTTTAGTCATTTGTTCCTTGCACCTGTGGAAATCCCCGCTCCCATCCATCCTAACCACGGTGCAAAAGTCTAATGTGTAGAAAGTCTGAAGGAGGTTCGCGGACGGGCATGTCGACCCAGGCCCGCAGCCAGCGAGGAGGGGAGGTGCCGGCCCCAGATTGACTCTGCCTGTCCCGCAGGCGGGATAGGTGGGGTTAAGCTGGAGTTGGTGCTTCTTTTCCACGTCACCTGCGGGCCTGGGACAGGCAGAGCCGAGCTGGAGCCGGGGCACCCCTCCGCGGTCCTGTCCGACTCTGCCCCCAGACGGGACACTCGGGAGGGGATGGGGACGGCCCAGCGGCAGCTGGATAGAAATGAGACACAGGTCTGCACCCATGCAGCGGCACGGCCCGCGTGAGTGTTTAGTCCAAGTAACCTATGACCTGTGCATGCGCAGTGGGAATACCAAACTGGCTTAATCTTGACCTGCCTGTTTCTTGTGACACCAATGACCTCTTCTTCTCCTGCAAAACCCTTTATTTTGGGTTGGGTGGAATAGCCCTTACTCCGCAATGATATATCTGGCAGATCAACCACTGACTTATTTAAGTTTCTCATTAACATGCTAACTTTAATGACATTATGTGAAGATGCTCAACCAGTTCAAAATTTATGATGATAGCACAGTTCAATTTTACTAATACACATATTTGGTTCAAGTTGTATGCCGATATCCCTTGGTTCTATTTTGCCAACATCTCTATAGACTATTCCATCATCACAGAACTGTTATAATGCAGAATAGTTGAAGTAATTTTACAGCATTAATGCTTGCTTGGTTTTGACAAATTCCAATTACAATATTTAAATAATTAATGCAAATATTCCATTGCAAATTAAATTAACCTGGCTTGAATGTTTTTCAAATATTTCTAAATGAATACTTGAGATAACCTGTAAGAGACAGGTGACTTCGGCCAGTTCCAAAAAAATCTGCACTTCTGAGCTTTCTCCCATTATGTCTGAATCCATTGTAGACTAATTATAAAGAATAATTTGCAATACTTAATAATAATAATAACTTTATTTATAGAGCACTTTAAAAACAACCCCTGTTGCCACAAAGTGCTGTACATGACTAATCAGGGACAAAGAAAATTATTACATGACAATAAAAACACTAGAAGAGAAAGTAAAAACAATAAAATTAAAAACATTAAAAGCACTAAAACAGGAGCAAAGTCTCAAGCAGGGTCAAAAGCCAAGGAATATAAACGTGTTTTAAGATTGGTTTTGAAGATGAATAGAATAGAATAGAATAGAATAGAATAGAATAGAATAGTTTCTTTATTGTCATTGTAACATGAACCATGTACAACAAAATTTAAAATGTCAGCCAGTCAGTGCAGCATTCAAACATTTCTAAAAGCTAATGATACATACAAGGTAAAATATTAAAGATAAACAACTAAATAAATATCACGGACAAAGCACGCATACACACCCAACCCTCCATCCTTCTGTCGATTCCACAGTTACCACAGTCCCTTAGTCTGTATCGCCCCTGCGTTCCTTGGCGGCTACATTTAGTGCTTTTATAGCAGTGGGGTAAAAACTGTTTTTTAGTCTATTTGTCCCTGTAGATCTGTACCGTCTGCCTGACGGCAACGGCAGGGAGTGTCCGGGTGGGAAAGCGCCTGGGAGCAGCAGTCCTCCAAGGTAAGGAGAGGGCAGAGACAATCCTCTGGGCGTTGTCAATCCCCTCTGAGCGCTTTCCTCTGAGCGCTTAGACCGTGGACAGTGAGGGGGCCTGTCTGATGTGCAACGGCAGAGTGTTCCATAGCGCCGGAGCAGCAACAGAGAAGGCTCTATCCCCTCTGAGCTTCCGCTTAGACCTCGGTACATCCAGGAGCAGCTGATCAGCTGACCTGAGGCACCGGGCAGGAGCGTATGGATGAAGCAGCTCAGAGAGGTAAGGTGGGGCGAGCCCATTCAAAGATTTAAAAACAAATAAAAGAATTTTAAAATGAACTTGAAAGTACACCGGGAGCTAGTGGAGGGAGGCCAGAATTGGCGTTATGTGCTCCCTCTTTCGAGTTCCAGTTAAAAGACGAGCAGCAGCATTTTGAACCAACTGGAGACGAGCCAGGGAAGATCGAGCAACTCCAAAATAGAGTGCATTACAGTAATCCAGCCTAGATGTGATAAAGGCATGGATTACTGTTTCAAAATGCTGCCGCTCAAGACTTAGTTAATAACACTATTTTCTCATCATATGACTATTGGAATACTGGAAGGAAAACTGAGGGACTTTAGTTTGTCTCTTAACCAACGATTCCTAGATTCTGATATTCTCCTTGATGTGTATTGAATCTTAATGCATAGCAGGTTATATGCATAGCAGTTATACAATGTGGAGACAAGCCTGTCAGCCCAACTTGCCCACGCCGACCAACATGCCCCATCGATACTAGTCCTACCTGCCTGCAATTGGCCCATATCTCTCTAAACCTATCCAATCCATGTACCTGTCCATATGTTTTTTAAACGTTCTGACAGCACCTGCCTCACCTACTATGGAAGCTCGTTCCATTTACCAAACACTGTATAAAAAGAAAAGTTGCCCCTCAGGTACCTATTAATTCTCCCCCCGAACATCCCTCACCTTAAACTATATCCTCTGGTTCTTGATTCCCCAACTGGGTAAATTACTGTGCATTTACCCTGTCTATTCTTCTCACAATCTTATACACCTCGATATGATCACCCATCATTCTCCTGCGCACCAAGAGCACATATATCTTCAAAGAATCAATCTCTTTCTCAGAATTACATGGAAAAATACCGAGGGGGGGGGAGGATGAACATCTCAATTTGACGGATCAAAGGTTAACGACTAATGGCGATGGACAACCGACTATGAGTATCAAATGCAGATGTGGTAAGGTTCGCAAGAACAGCTGAGGCCTGAAGATTCACCAGACCCGGATGAAGTGTTTGGAGGGACAGGGAGTGTCACAACGCACAGGTATTTTACCTGGTGAGACGCAGGAGGAGCCGGGCCCGGAATCACCCCATAGAGCCCGAAGCCCGAAGCCTCCAAGTGGCGCAACTAGTCCCACGGAACAGTTCTCCGGAGAAGGTTCGAGTCAAATGGCCTCGGGCCTGCAAGACAGCAGTCTGGCATCAGTTCGACGAGGACGTCGACAAGGTGCTAGAAGCAACTGCGAAGGGAGACGTGGACCGAAGGTTGAGGACGATGATGACAATCATCATTAGCCTAGCTGTGGAAAGGTTTGGAGCGGTGGAGAAGAAGCAGGCAGAACACCTTTCACCATGAAGCAATGAGCAACAAAGATCCACAAGATCCAGCAGTAGCTGAAGCCCCTCAAGAAGCAGTATAAAGAGGCCAGGGAAGAGCAACGTTCCCCCTTGGCTGAGCTGCGAACCATCCTGAGGAAGAAGCTGATGACCCTCCGTAGAGCTGAGTGGCACCGAAGACGCCGGAAGGAAAGAGCCAGGAAGCGAGCATCCTTCATAGCCAACCCCTTCGGCTTCACCAAACAACTACTCGGGCAGAAGCGCAGTGGGAGTTTGGCTTGCTCTAAGGAGGAGATCGACCGGCACATCCAGACGACCTACAGTGACCCCGTCAGGCAGCAGGAGCTGGGCCAGTGCAACATCCTGATAAAACCACCTCCACCCATCAAGGAGTTTAATAGTAAAGAGCCACTCCTGAAAGAGGTCCAGGATGTTGTGAAGAGAGCAAGATCTGGCTCATCCCCTGGCCAGAGCTGAGTCCCCTACATGGTCTACAAGAACTGCCCCTTGTTACTGTAAGGGCTATGGAAGATCCTGAAAGTCATCTGGAGGAGAGGAAAAGTGGCGCAGCAGTGGCGATTCGCTGAAGGAGTCTGGATCCCAAAGGAAGAAGATTGATCAGTTTAGGATCATCTCCTTGCTAAGCGTTGAAGGCAAGATCTTCTTCAGCATAGTGGCGATGCGGCTGACCAACTTCCTCTCCAGCAATGGCTACATCGACAGCTCAGTGCAAAAGGGAGCTTGTCTGGAGTGCCGGGGTGTCTAGAGCACACGGGAGTGGTGACCCAGCTCCATCCCGCACAAGCTGATCCAGACAGTCATGGCAAAGCATCATGTGCCGGGCCAAGTGGCAGATCTCATCCTGGACTATTACAACCAGTTCAGCATGAGGGTCTCATCAGGGTCAGTAACATCAGAGTGGCACAGACTGGAGGTTGGGATCATCACAGGCTGTACCATCTCTGTGATCCTTGTTGCCTTGGCGATGAACATGATCGTCAAGTCTGCTGAGCCAGAGTGGGGCCCTCGGACCAAGTCAGGAATGCGCCAACCACCAATCAGAGCCTTCATGGACCACCTGACTGTCACCACTGAGTCAGTGCCAGGAGGCTGGTGGATCCTGCAGGGGTTGGAGAAACTGATTGGATGGGCAAGGATGAGATTTAAGCTATGAAAATCAAGGTCACTGGTGCTGAAGAAGGGCAAAGTCATTCAGCATCAAAGGGACACCAATCCCAACTGTCTCCGAAAGGCCAGTGAAGAGTCTTGGCAAGGTGTTTAACAGCAGCCTGAAAGATACAGCATCTGGCCAGGCAACCTGTCAGGAGCTAGAGGGTTTGTATGAGAGCAGTGGACCGGTCGGGGCTTCCCGGCAAGTTCATGGCATGGGTTTACCAGCATGGTATCCTGCCAAGGATACTCTGGCCACTGTTTGTCTACGAAGTCCCAATATCCATCGTAGAGAGATTGGAGATGAAAGTCAGCAGCTTTCTTATAAGGTGGCTGGAACTGCCCAGGAGCCTTAGCAGCATCGCCCTTTATGGAAATAACACCAAGCTCCAGGTGCCCCTGAAGTCCCTGGAGGAGGAGTTCAAGGTGACTCTGGCCAGAGAGGTGATGCTGTACAGGGACTCCAGCGACCCCAAGGTGGCTCAGGCAGGGGTGGAGGTGAAAACTGGGAGGAGGTGGAGAGCCGGCGAAGCCGTGCTGCAATGAGTCTCGGATACGCCACAGAGTCCTGGTGGGAGCAGTGACTCGGGGAAGAGCTGGCCTGGGAATCTTCACAACTCCCCAGTTTGACAAGGCCAAGGGGAAGGAGAGGCGCAGGCTGGTCCAGGAGGAAGTGAGGGCAGTGGTGGAGGAGGAGAGGTCTTACCAGAGCGATTGGATTGAGGCAGCAGGGAGCCTGGACAAGGTGGGAGCAATTCATGGACTGAAGAGTCACATGGACTGAGCTCTGGCAGGCTGAACCACAGCGCATCAAGTTCCTGGTCCAGGCAGTGTATGATGTCCTGCCCAGCCCATCGAACCTCTTCATCTGGGGCAAAGCGGAATCTCCAGATTGCCCGCAATGCTCTAGCAAGGGGACATTGAAACACATACTGAGCTGTTGCCCAAAGGCTCTTGGGCAGGGCCGGTACACCTGGCGTCATGACCAGGTTCTTAAACCCATTGCAGAAGCCATCAGCATGGGAATCAGCAGCTGTAGACGAGAACGCCCCACCACCCAGATGATCACCTTCGTGAAGGCCGGAGTGCAGCTGCCAAGAACCACAGCAGCCAGGAATCCGTCAGGAATCCTGGCGACTGCGCAGGACTGGAAGCTTTCTGTAGACCTGGTGAAACAGCTGAAGTTTCCACAGCACATTGCCACGACCACCCTGAGGCCAGATATCCTCCTGGTCTCAGAGGCGACCAAAATCATTGTCTTGTTGGAACTGACTGTACGGTGGGAGGACCGTCTGGAGGAGGTCCACGAGAGGAAGATGACCAAGTATGAAGAGCTGGTCATAGACTGCCGCAAGCAGGACTGGAAGGCAAGGTGTATGCCCATCGAGGTTGGCTGCAGAGGTTTTGCAGGGCAATCGCTCTACACAGCCTTGAGTGCACTAGGCATCAATGGAGTAGCGAGGAGAAGAGCCATCAAGAACACCACAGAGGCAGCAGAGAAGGCCTTGATATGTCTCTGGATCAGGGGAGAAGGTCCATGGGGAGGAGCGAATGCCATCTGAACACAAGTCATCAGGAGAGAAGGTCCATGGGGAGGAGCGAATCTGAACACAAGTCGTGGTCTGATCAACCACGGCTGGGTCGCCTGGGTGAGGGTGTCTGATGTTGAGAGACCTGAAACACCCAATGACCCCAGGTTACATCACAGATAATGTGTTCAGGAGCATCAATAGTTGTATGATTTATCAATCAGAAAACATGTTTGCATGTTCTGAGAAGCATTTCCTTATTTGGGTGAACGTGATGGTAATACATTCTTGCTATGATTTGGAACATGTGGATTTTAAGGCTCACTCAGTGATTTAAGCATCACTGATGTTTTCAAATTTCCTTAACATGGCTTTAAGATTTATAGCAATGAAGTGGTGTCAATTTTAATATAACGGGCAGAGCAAAGAAATACCGTACGGCGTCAGCATTAAAAAAAATGCTGGAGTAACTCAGCGGGTCAAGCAGTATCTGTGGAGGGAGCGGACAGATGATCTTTTGAGTCGGGACCCTTCCTCAGACTGAAGATCTGTCCGTTCTGTTCAAGGATGTTGCCTGACCAACTGAGTTCCTCCAGCATTTTGTCTTTTGCTCAGGATTGTAGCATCTGCAATTTCTTGTACCTCCATTGTCAAATAAATTTTGGTCTGGAAACCTGGGCTTCTGTTGGCCTATCACAACATTGTTGATTCTTTCAATACTTATTATATAAATGTATCATATTGGAATCTATGTAATCTAGTGCATAAAAGTTATTCCTAGAATTGGCAGAGTTTGTTCTTACCTCAGAGACTTCTTACTTTTCTAAGACTGAGACATTTATCTGTGTTCTGCTCCAAGTAGAAACAGATTCTAACCTCTCAGTGTCTACCTATCTAGAGCTCTATTACTGTCTGGCCTTCTGTCCACAGGATTTGAATTGAAATTATACCAGATGATTTTAATTTGGCTGAACAGTACACCGTACAGAGGGTGATCAGAGCATGAAGATTTCATGTAATCCAGGTGCAAGAAGCCATTCCAATACTCAGTTGCATATTGCCCATCAATTGTTCAAGTACACGGGAGTTTGGAAGACTGAGGGTATTTGCCTCTTTCCAAGAAGAGTGCAGGACTGAGGAACTATGGGGCCAGCTGTTAATGGACAGTCCGTCTGTCTTTACTTTTTTCGTTGTTTTGCAATCTTGTCTTGTCAAGTTTTGGTTTGTAGTGAGATGGGGTTGTGAAACATTTTGAAGATAGACAAATGCGACCTTTTTTGCGTCGTATCCCCCCTTCTCTGCCAGTCTGCGCTAGGCCATGGCATTGGCGGTAACCGTCAGAAGAAGGTACTGCCAAGGACTTACCACAACATGGTTTCGGGGAAGATAGAGATCTTTCGGCGGCGGCCGGGAGCTGATGCAGCGGGGCTCGGAGCTGAGATAGCTTCCAAGAGCGAGCTGCGGGACCTTGACCTAGGGCGGGACCCGGAACGGGAGACTGCGGGAAGCTGGGGCGGCGGCCTGGAACGGGGGCGGCGGCCCGGAGCTGGGACGGACCGTCTCGGAGTGGAGACGGCGTTCCGCTTTCGGCTTCACCAAAGGACTGGAGAGCGGATCTCCGGCCTGCATCGATGCTGGGAAGACTGGACTATAGGAACTCCGGTGGATGTTTAACATCTGTATGTTTTTGTTATTGATTCTGCATGACCGCAGGAAAATAGAGTGGGAAACTCTGAATGGGATCTATCTATCTATCTATCTATCTGTGAGCTTAACATCTGTAGTTGGAAAGTTACTATAGAGTATTCTGAGGGATAGGTTATACAGGCATTTGGATGGGCAAGGTCTGATTAAGGATAGTCACCATGGTTTTGTACTTGGGAGGTCGTGTCTTACAAATCTGATTGATTTTTTTTGAAGACGTGACCAAAAAGGTCGATTGCGGACAGAGCAGTAGGTGTTGTGTATATGGATTTCAGTACGGCATTCGACAACGTTCCACATGGTAGGCTGCTCTGGAAGGTTAGATTGCATGGGATCCAAGGAGATATAGCTGAATGGATAGCAAATTGGCTCCATGGAAAGAAGCAGAGGGTGATGGTGGAAGATTACTTCTCGGACAGGAGGCCTGTGACTAGTGGTGTGCCTCAAGGTTCGGTGCTGGGCCTGTTACTGTTTATCATCTACATCAATTATTTGAATGAGAACATACAGGGCAAGATTAGCAAGTTTGCTGATGATACAAAAGTGAGTGGTTTTGCAGATAGTGAAGAAGGTTGTGAAAGATTGCAGCAGGATCTGGATCGATTGGCCAGGTGGGCGGAGGAATGGTTGAAGGAATTTAAGTGTGGGGTGTCGCATTTTGGGACGTCTAACAAGGGCAAAGAGTAAATGGTAGACCTCTGGGTAGTGTTGTAGAGCAGAGGAATCTAGGAGTACAGGTACATGGTTTCCTGAAGGTTCAGTCACGGGTAGATAAGGTGATCAAAAAAGCTTTTGGCATTTTGGCCTTCATTAGACAGAGTATTGATTCTGAAGAAGGGTCTCAACCCGAAACATCACCCATTCCTTCTCGCCTGAACTGCTGAGTTGCACCAACATTACCAACCTGTTGAGTATAGAATTTGGGAGGTCATGTTCCAGTTGTATAAGACGTTGGTGAGACGGCATTTAGAATATTGCGTTCAGATCTGGGCACCATGTTATAGGAAAGATATTGTCAAGCTTGAAAGGGCTCTGAAAAGATTTGAGGATGTTGCCAGGACTAGAGGGTGTGAGCTATAGGGAGAGGGTGAGCAGGCTAGGTCTCTATTCCATGGAGCGCAGGAGGATGAGGGGGGGTTCTTATAGAGCTGTACAAAAACATGAGAGGAATAGATCGAGTCAGAGTCTCTAACCCAGAGTAAGGGAATTGAGGACCAGAGGACCAGAGGACCCGAGGACATAGGTTCAAGGTGAAGGGGAAAAGATTTAATAGGAATCTGAGGGGTAACGTTTTCACACAAAGGGTGGTTGGTGTATGGATCAAGCTGCCAGAGGAGGTAGTAGAGGCTGGTGTTATCCCATCATTTAAGAGACAATTAGACAGGTACATGGAAAGGGCAGGTTTGGAGGAATATGGACCAAGTGCAGGCAAGTGGAACTAGTGTGCAGCTGGGGCCTGTTTTCATACTGTTTCACTCTATGATAATTCTTTTAATCTATTATTAAAGGTAAGCTTCATCGATCACTGGTCTCTAAAGTACATTTCAATATGAATGGATGTTTAAGTGAAGGGTAGATTGTAATTTTGACCATAATCAATCAAAAGAGTAAGACAATGTTAACAATGATGTGCTTATGTTGCACTTCTGGTGTAGCAAAAACACATTAATCAATGCCTTTGCTCTTAAGTAAGTCCAATTTTAGCTTAAATCATTCATCAATTTGGGTGGACTGGAACAGGCAGTAGAGGGAAGCTCAATGGCCTAGTAAGCGGAGTAGGATCTGTGCACATTATGAGATTGTATCGCTTATTCATAAAATCCAGTAAAACTCCAATAATTTATCATCCAACCATTTGGAAATCCTGATGATCTGGCATCAGGCTCGCTAGGTGATGCATGCAATTTCCTCTCATAGGGCCATGGCTTCTGAGTTTCATGACCACTTGCTCAGGCAACGAGTCCCAGACTTGCCTACCATTAACCTAAGTCCCGGTTTCTGTGCTTGCTGATCATTTGGTAGGTCCCCATTTCCAATGCTGCCTGACCACTAATCGAAGTCCGAGGACTGGTGGTCCCCAACCACTAACTAGCTGGGCAGAATGCACACTCCTTGACTACTCGCCAAGGTGATGGTTCCACACCCTCTTATGCATTCACTGGGACCACCGTTTCCGAGCTTCCATTAAACTCACTTTGATCTGTTGGCTACCTCTATTGAAAGCTCGTACTGTTTTCTGCATCTATCTATCTATATTACTAAAACTCTGTTCTTGACCGGTTTTGGCGATCTGTGCTGCGATTTCCGAGAGAACGCCGCCATCTACGGCCGTCATTTTTGGCCACCTCGCTCAGAGCCGCCTTCCGCCGCATGTGTGCCGAGGATTTTTCCCGTCGATGAAATATGACAGAGATATTAATGTTTTTACAAAATTCCCCATTCTCTCTGCTGCCCCTGCTGGAGAGGGGGGGAGGGAGTATAAAAACAGGAAGTGGTGGGCCTCAATCAGTCTTTGCAAGTGGTGTGCCTCAATCAGAGCTCTGAATAACACTGAACAAATGTCTCCACAGCTGTGAGTACCCATAATGTGGTTTGAAAATGAAAATATGGTTAGTTTGAGGGAAAAAAGCACTGCCTGCAAATGGGGGGTTTGGGTAAAATGGCACCCTCTCTCTCCCCACCTCTCTCTCTCCCCCTATCCCTCTCTCTTTCTCTCTCTCCCTCCCACCGTCTCCCTCTCTCTCCCTCTCTCCCCCTCTCTCTCTCTCCCTTTCCCTCTTTCTCACACCCTCTCTCTCTTTCCCCCTCTCCCTCTCACTCCATCTCTCCCTCCCCACCCCCTCCCTCTCTCTCTCTCTCCCCTCTCCTCCCCTCTCCTCTCCCCCCCTTCTCCCTCTCTCTCTCCCGTTCTCTCCCCCCCTCTCCCCCCCTCTCTCCCACCCCCTCTCTCTCCCTCACTCCCTCTCTCTCCCCATTTGCCTCCCTCTCCCCCCTCCCTCCCCCTCTCTCTCTCCTCCCCCCCTCCCCCTTCTCTCTCTCTCCACTCACCACCCCCCTTCCTCTCCCCTCTCCCCCCTCTCACCCCCTCCTCTCTCTCCCCCCTCCCCTCTCCCCCCCCGCATCCCCCCCCTCTCCTCTCCTCCTCCCTCTCTCCCCCCCTCCCCCCCCTCCTCCTCTCTCCCCCCCCCCTCTCCCCCCCCTCCCCCCCTCCCCTCCCCCCTCTCCCGCCCCCCCTCCCCCCCTCCCTCTCTCCCCCCCTCTCTCCCTTCTGACCCTCTCCCTCTCCTCCCCCCCCCCCCGCCTCCTGCCCCCTCCCTCTCCTCCTCCCCTCCCATCACCTCTACCCCCCCCCCTTCCCCTCCCCTCCACCCTCCCCCCTTCCCTCTCCCCCCCCCCCCACCCCCCTCCTCACCTCCCCCCCCCCCCCCCCCCCCTCCCCCCCCCCCCCCCTCTCTCCTCCCCCTCCCTCTCTCCTCCCCCCCTCCTCTAGGCCCCCCCTCTCCCCCCCCTCCCCCCCCACCCCCTCTCCACCTCTCCTCCTCCCTCCCCCCCTCTCCCCTCTCCCCCCTCTCCTCCCCCCCCCCCTCTCTCCCCCCTCTTTCCCCCTCCCCCCAACCCCCCATCCCCCCTCTCACCCCCTCCCCCCCTCCCTCCCTCCCCCCCCCTCCTCTCCCCCCCGTCCCCCCCCCCTCCATCCTCTCGCCCCTCCCTGCTCCCTCACCTCACCCCCCTCTCAGAACCCCCTCTCTCCCCCTCACTCTCACCCTCTCCTCCCCCACCTTTACCCCCCTTACCCATCCTCCCTCTTCTTCTCCTCCTCTCCACCCCCCTATCCCTCTTGCCCCTCTCTCTGTGTCTCTCTCTGTCTCTGCCCTCCCTCTCTCAGCCCCTTCTCTAGATGTGACTGCAAGTTGGGGGCTATGCGTCAGTAGATAGGGTGGTTATGGAGTAAAAGGAGCAAATTAATAATATAAATATAATATCAAGGGGGGTAATTAGCGTGAGTGCGGGGGGGGGGGGGGGGGGATAGTTAGTGTGTGACACTGCATGCCGCCTCCCCCCCCCCCCCCACAACTGCACATTGGGTGAACAGACCCAACGGGTCTGCACTTGGTCTAGTCTATCTATATTACTAAAAGTCTGATCTTGACCACTTCCTGGTCTGTATATTGATTGTAGAAAAAACACTGCCACTTACGGCTGTGATTTTTGGCCATCTTGCTCAGAGTCCCCCTCTGCTGCGCAGGACAAGAGGATTTTTCCCATTGATGAAAAATAAAAGAGTTATTAGTGTTTAAACCAGTCCCTTCAGCCCACCACATCCATACTAGCGCTCCAGTAACCCCTCCCCCCAACTGGCCACCAATATTGAAATTGGGGGAGAGGTGAAATATTGCGTTGGGGGCCCAGCCCTCCCGTGTGACCATGGGACCCAACGGGTCCCACTTAGTCTAGTATTATACTAAAACACTTCGTAGGTTGTAGCCGGTGCTGACCGGTGAATTTTATTGGCTCATTGGGGGAAAAAAAGGTAAGCATTCGTTTTCAGAACCAAGAATACCCGACCGGTAATGTTAAATGTCCACTGAGCTTCACAGCCATGTATCTCTGGCTTCTTAAACGTTTTCTCCACTCCTTCTACTCCCTTCTCCCCCCTCTTTTAAAGGACTTACCGTACATTGTGTTTTAGCCGTCTTAATTACAGTGCCAACCTCCCTGTTCATTGTGATGTGTCTGTATCACCTTGGCTTTGCACTGTGTGATTTTTTTTTTTTAGGCAGCACTCCCCCCGCTTGCCCTGTCCCCCGCCTGCATAATGGGCTGGTGAAGCGATGTGTTTTTTTGTGTGTGTGTTCCACTCTGACAATCGGCGTTCCAGTTGCCTGTTTTTCAGGTGATTGCCGGCAATTTACCAGTTGCTGGCAGTCCGCTGAAAAATCACCTAAGTGGGACAGGCCCATTACACAACCACTCTAACAAGGGACTGTAATTTCAGCTGTAAAAGTGCAGGTTGAATTTGCGCTGTTGCACCAGCAGCAGTTTTGATCAAGGCCACAGGGGAATGATATTCCAACACTTAAGTTGTGCACAAGCTGCATGTTAGATGCAAATATGTATGCAAAAACATTGCAGGAGCAACCACCATTTGAAATGGTGAGATTGCAACGATAGGAATTGGTGATGGTAAGGTTCACCTAGTAAAAATAACCTACCTTGAAGATCAGTCTAATAACGTCTGGAAAAATAAAATAGAACCAGCACTTATGACTGTTTGAATAAGACAGTACCAGGCCTGCACTCTGCAGGTAAGGCCTGCTTCTGAAATTAAGTGTCTCCCTGTATAGAAAAAATGCTGGAGTAACTCAGGAGGACATCCTTGCTCTCTATTCCCTTTGCCCTGTTTTCACACCTTCGCACTTCATTAACTATCTATCTCCTTCCCCCTTGACATCAGTCTGAAGAAGGGTCTCAATGGATAATAGACAATAGATAATAGACAATAGGTGCAGGGGTAGGCCATTCGGCCCTTCGGGCCAGCACCGCCATTCAATGTGATCATGGCTGATCATCCCCAATCAGTAACCTGTTCCTGCCTTCTCCCCATATCCCCTGACTCCTCTATCTTTAAGAGCCCTATCTAGCTCTCTCTTGAAAGTATCCAGAGAACTGGCCTCCACCGCCCTCTGAGGCAGATAATTCCACAGACCCACAGATTTCTGTGTGAAAAAGTGTTTCCTCATCTCCGTTCTAAATGGCTTACCCCTTATTCTTAAACTTAAACTTACCCCTGGTCTGGACTCCCCCAACATCGGGAACATGTTTCCTGCCTCTAGCGTGTCCAAACCCTTGATAAGACAAATAAGATGCCCTCTCATCCTTCTAAACTCCAGAGTATACAAGCCCAGCTGCTCCATTCTCTCAGCATATGACAGTCCCGCCATCTCGGGAATTAACCTTGTAAACCTACGCTGCACTCCCTCAATAGCAAGTCTTGACCCGAAACGTCACCCATTCCATCTCTCAAGAGATGCTGCTGTCCCGCTGAGTTACTCCAAGAATTTGTGTGTATCTTTGGTTTAAACCAGTGTCTGCAGTTCCTTCATACACATGTGGCCCTGTATTTTTGTATTAAAAAATTGCAAGAGTGATGTCAATTGCAATTATGTGCCAGTTGATGTTCTGTGCACACCCACCAGCCTTGATAGCACAAAAAAAGTGCCTCACAGTTTGTAAATTATGGATGCTTTGGCTTCAGCCATAAACTCAAGCATCTCATCCAATTCTCTTCAACACAGCATTGAAACATACTGTACGATATGCAAAATAGCATGGATATAAAGGGAGGATTTTGGAAGTTGGAATTAAGGGAAGGCACGCTGCCTCTTTTCCATAAGATAGACACAAAATGCTGGAGTAACTCAGCGGGTCAAACAGCATCTCTGGAGAAAAGGAATGGGTGATGTCTTGACTCGAAACCGAGTCACTCCAGCATTTTGTGTCTATCTTCGGTGTAAACCAGGATCTGCAGTCCCTTCCTGCATATTTGTATGCCTCATATCCATGTTTAGATCTCATCAGGTTCCAATTTTTATCCTTCACTCATCCTCTGCAAATTTTTCAATTCTGGCAAATCTCCACAACTGTGACATTAACCACCACATGCCTTTGACTGTAATTTGATATTGTCCAATTTATATTTGGTTTCCTGTCTCATCACCTTCATACTCACTACTAAATATTTGTAAAGTGGAATTAAAAAAGTTGGTGAAAAATATACATCTCCCCTTCTGCATTCCTCAAATCAGCAATTCCTGGTGTAACTCAGGATGTGCAACCTTTGCTAATCAATCCTGAATTATTTTAAATGAGAAATGTTAGCTTAGTATAAGGATGGATTGCTTGTCTTTGAGATAGATTAATGTAGACAAATCGATCAATGTGTTTCTGGTTTCATGTTGCACATTCACCGGTTGAGTAGCACGACATGTTTAAATATTTTCAATAGTCAAATATTCAAGTGGAAATGATGTTCAAACATACATGATGTAGTTTTGGTGCTTTTGCAATTAGAATAACATTGAAAATCTGAGAGCAAAAATGTGATGCATTGCATCCTATTATTAGTACTCGCCCTACACTTAATATAGTGCTCCTTTGATGCTTTGCCACATGCTGCTGCCACTGTTTTGTGGTCGCCAGGGAGGCATTAGTATGAAATTTGGATGTCGCAATATTTGAAGCGCTGATTTGCTCATTCAACCAAGTTGCTGCACAAATAGCATTGGAGTCAGATTTCCTGCTTCAATTTATTGTGGATGATAAAAATGGGAAGAGCAGCATTACCGTAGAGTTATCCAAGGTGATTCAAAGAATATAGTGGGTTGGGCTTTTATGAGAGATCACATATGAAATCTTGTTTACAGCATTTGACATACCGCATCAAAGAGAATGTGCCTTCCGTGCACTCTCTTTTAATTTGGTCTAGAAAGCCAAGCCCACTTTTAAAAGGAGGAGGGGAATCTCTGTTTGTATCCTGTTGAGCAATGTAAGCAACATATGTTGTGGTGTTTAATTATTCTGCGAGCAATGTAACTGAAGCAGAATTCTGCTACGGTTCCCATTTATTCTGATTATCAATGAGTGCCGAGGTTAGTGTCTATCTATCATTTGTATTGCTTTAGTTTGACAGGTACACTTCAGGATAAAACTGTTCTATATTCAAAAATCGATGAATAAATTAACTGATATGCTGAATGGGTGGAAGTGTGTTAATATTAAACCTCTGAATATTGTTCATCATTGTGTATGGTCCATGATGTTAACAACATTTTCTGTACATTTTCCTCTTCTGGTTGTTTGACAAATGGAATTAGAGATGTATAAATCACAAAATAGTAATCATATATTTAGCAATAAATATTACATTAAATAATAGGTATAGCAGTTAAATGTTGAGTGGAACATATTTACATAACTGATATAATATTAGAACATATTTATTTAATTAACTAATATAGCACTAGAAAGATATTTTGTTATTGCAGTAAGCTCTTTTACCAGTGAAATGGTTGACAATAAAGGTTACTTGTATTTAAGGACAACTTACCATCAATTTTTATGCTTCTTCATTTGATTGGTGTCATCCTAGGATTCACCACTATTTCCTATTGCCATCCTTTTATTTGTATTTGGTAAACATTAAGGGTAAATTAATGATAGAGAGCTTGATGTGCCATATGTGGTGTCAGAAGTCTTCCTTGAAAACAACACTCACAAATGTCGGTCCATAATCAATGGACGTCATGAGGTGTATGCTACAAATTCTCAGGGAGTGTTTCTCACGTAAGAGAATGTATATTGGTAGTGCATATTTATAAGCCTAGCTCTGTAAAGTAAGACAATGTTAGCTAACATTATTTATTAAATTTCCAGCAGAGGGAGCTACTTGTAGAAGTAATATTTAAGGTCCTAACGAAAATGTGGAATGAACATAAAATATATTATGACTGAGTTGTAAACACAGACATATTTATGGAAAACTAATATTTTTTAATAACCATAATTTGCAAAGATAGGTAGAGAGGAGGCCAGAGCCTTTGGAGCAGCTGAGGGAGAGAGGCCAGGGGCCCAAGAGTGGGAGTGCTGTTGACCCTCTGAAATACATGGTTGGCAAGTCCAACATCCACACCCTTGGTGTGGAGGGCTGGCATGTGTGATACACAATTTCTGCAGTCTGAAGGACATGTGTTTAAAGTGAAGAATGGTTGCTGGAATAAACGGGTGTACTGGCTTTCTTGGCATTATTCTTGATTTCTTCAAAACATAGAAGCATATAATGTTAACACTTGCTTGTCAGTGTAGTTTAGAAGATAAGATATTAAACTGTTCTACCTGCCTATGCAATGACAGTAAATAGCTCTACAATACTGCATGACAAAGAGCAGAAATGTTCTGTGGATGCTTACAACAAAATCTTAGCCAAAGTCACTAAATAACAATTAACAAACACTTTCATTTTATTCGTTGTTTGTGAAACTCTGCTGCATTTTTTCATGAAAGTATTTTAATTTTACTCAAAATCTAGTCACATATGAGAAGAAAATATACATTTTGTGAATAAATAGCTTAGTGGCAGTAAGAATATTATGCCACAGCTATCAAATGGAAAGAGTACCGTAGATTCTGAAGAGGGGTCCTGACCCGAAACGTCATCTATCCACATTCTCCACAGATGCTGCCTGACATGCTGAGTTACTCTGGTACTTTGTGTCTTTTTTCGTAAGCCAGCATCTGAGGTTCCTTGTGTCTCCATTGTAGAAAACTGGTTTGTTTTAGATTTCTGTGGTAAGGCCAACTGTTGCTATTAAGTTCAACCTACAGGATCTATCTTTGTTAGAATTGATTTGAAGTGGTTTTGCTCCAGTGTATATTGGGATGTTAAAACTGAAGGAGATAAGAGGATGTCATTAATTGTGAGATTGAAATCGGCTGGTGCTCCCAATTGTAAGGCTCTGCATCAGGATGGTTGAATCATAAGATTGTATTTGGATTCACTGGTAATGATCAGCAACTGTCAAATGGCATGTTGATGAATCTTCAGACCTTGCTACAAATAGCACCCAATTTTGCACATAGCAGTGAAGAACAAAGATAGTTATGGCACATATCAAAAGCAATCTGATTACAACAAACATACCAACTAAGCAAGTAATAATCTCTTGGCAACAATGGAAGAAAACTGCCATTACAGGCTCAGGTTCAGCAGGGAGGCATGAAAGAACGCTGCCATCTGCCTTGCATAGTTAATCCTAAAGACATAGCTGCCAGTAACAAGTGAATTTAACCTTCAGATATTAAATATTTACCAACAAAAATACATACTGGGGAGAGGGGGGGGGGGGAGGGGTGGTAGAGAGAGGGAGGGGGAGAGTGAGAGGGAGGGGGTATAGGGAGGGGGATGGGGTGGAGAGGGAGGAGGAGGGGGGAAAGGGAGGGGGTATAGGGAGGGGGATGGGGTGAGGAGGGGGGAAAGGGATTGGATAGAGAGAGGGAGGGGGGGCAGGTAGGGAGGTAGGGGGGAGGGGGATTGGAGAGAGAGGGGGACAGAGAGAGAGACAGAGATGGGGACAGAGAGAGAGAGAGAGGGGAGAGAGAGAGAGAGAGAGGAGGGAGAGAGAGAGAGAGAGAGAGAGGGGGGTCGCAAGATTTTTTATCAAAGGACTTGCGAGAGGCACGACGCAGCACATTGGGTTTGCAGCGGGAGGGAAGGAGGATGGGGAGAGGATGGGGGTGAGAGAGGGAGAGGGCGGGCCTGAACTCGGTGAGCGGGTGACGTAGAGAACCTCGGCAGCTCACGCGTGATGATTCCCCGTGTCCCTGCGATCAACGGAGAAATTGCAGGTTTCCCAGAGGGAGTAATTAGAGAGGGTGGGGGAGGAAGAAGGGTGGGGGAAGGGGAAGAATGGGTAGGGAGGGGGAGAGGGGTAAAGGGGAGTGGTGGAAGAGGGACAGGGGGGGGGGGGGGAAGGGAAGGGGGAGAGAGAGGGGAGAGAGGGGGAGGGGAGAGAGAGGGGAGGGAGAGGGAAGGGGGAGAGTAGGGGGAGAGGGGTAGGGGGAGTGGTCGAGAGAGGGAAGGGGGTGGGGGAGAGAGGGAGGGGGAGGGGTGGGGGAGGGGGAGGAGAGAGGGAATGGGGGAGGGAGGTGTGGGGGAGGGAGGGGAGGGGGGGAGATGGGGAGGGAGGGGGGAAGAGTGTGGACAGAGGAGGAGAGGGTGGGGGGGGAGAGGGGGGGAGGGGGGAGTGGGAGGGGGATGGGGGGGGCAGTCCAAGAGGTGGGGAGTGACAGAGGGGTAGGGTGAAAGAGAGGGGGGGGGGGGGGGGGGAGAGATGGAAGGGGGTGGGGGAGAGAGAGGAATGGGGGGGGGGGGGAGGAGAGAGAGAGAGGGGGGGGGGGGAGAGAGAGGGGGTTGGGGGAGGGGAGGGGGTGGGGGAAGGGGGAGAAAAGGGGGAAGAGTGGGGGAGGGAGGGGGGAGAGGGGTAGGGGGAGGGGTCGAGAGAGGGAGGGGGGTGGGGGGAGAGGGATGGGAGGAGATGGGGAGGGAGGGAGATGGAGAGGGGGAGGAGAGAGGGGGGGGGGGAGGGGGAGAGAGGTGTGGGGGAGGAGAGGTGGGAGATGGGGTAGGGGAGAGAGGGGGAAGAGTGGAGGGATTGGGGAAGAGTGGGGAGGGGGAGGGGGGAGAGGGAAGTGGGCTGGATGGGTTGGAGTTTGTAAAATGTGTGCAGGATAGTTTTTGGCAGCAATACATAGAAGTGCCTACTAGAGAAGGGGCAGTGCCGGACCTCCTGTTAGGAAATGAGACGGGTCAGGTGGCAGAGGTATGCGTTGGGGAACAGTTCGGGACCAGTGATCACAATACCATTAGTTTCAATATAATTATGGAGAGGGTCAGAACTGGACCTAGGGTTGAGATTTTTGATTGGAGAAAGGCTAACTTTGAGGAGATGCAAAAGGATTTAAAAGGAGTAAATTGGGACAGTTTGTTTTATGGGAAAGATGTGGAAGAGAAATGGAGTACATTTAAAGGTGAAATTTTAAGAGTACAGAATCTTTATGTCCCTGTTCGGTTGAAAGGAAATAGTAAAAATTGGAAAGAGCCATGGTTTTCAAGGGAAATTTGACACTTGGTTCGGAAAAAGAGGGAGATCTACAATAATTATAGGCAGCATGGAGTAAATGAAGTGCTTGAGGAGTATAAAGAATGAAAAAAGAATCTTAAGAAAGAAATTAGAAAAGCTAAAAGAAGATATGAGGTTGCTTTGGCAAGTAAGGTGAAAGTAAATCCAAAGGGTTTCTACAGCTATATTAAGAGCAAAAGGATAACGGGGGATAAAATTGGTCCATTAGAGAGTCAGAGTGGACAGCTATCTGCAGAGCAAAAGAGATGGGGGAGATATTGAACAATTTCTTTTCTTCGGTATTCACCAAGGAGAAGGATATTGAATTATGTGAGGTAAGGGAAACAAGTAGAGTAGCTATGGAAACTGTGAGATTCAAAGAAGAGGAAGTACTGACACTTTTGAGAAATATAAAAGTGGATAAGTCTCCAGGTCCGGACAGGATATTCCCTAGGACATTGAGGGAAGTTAGTGTAGAAATAGCAGGGGCTATGACAGAAATATTTCAAATGTCATTGGAAACGGGAATAGTGCCGGAGGATTGGCGTACTGCGCATGTTGTTCCATTGTTTAAAAAGGAGTCTAAGAGTAAACCTAGCAATTATAGACCTGTTAGTTTGACGTCAGCAGTGGGCAAATTAATGGAAAGGATACTTAGAGATAATATATATAAGCATCTGGATAAACAGGGGCAGATTAGGAACAGTCAACATGGATTTGTGCCTGGAAGGTCATGTTTGACTAATCTTCTTGAATTTTTTGAAGAGGTTACTCGGGAAATTGATGAGGGTAAAGCAGTGGATGTTGTCTATATGGACTTCAGTAAGGCCTTTGACAAGGTTCCTCATGGAAGGTTGGTTAAGAAGGTTCAATGGATGGGTATTAATGGTGGAGTAGCAAGATGGATTCAACAGTGGCTGAAAGGGAGATGCCAGAGAGTAATGGTGGATGGTTGTTTGTCAGGTCGGAGGCCTGTGACTAGTGGGGTGCCACAGGGATCTGTGTTGGGTCCACTGTTGTTTGTCATGTACATCAATGATCTGGATGAAGGTGTGGTAAATTGGATTAGTAAGTATGCAGATGATACTAAGATAGGTGGGGTTGTGGATAATGAAGTAGATTTTCAAAGTCTACAGAGAGATTTATGCCAGTTGGAAGAGTGGGCTGAAAGATGGCAGATGGAGTTTAATGCTGATAAGTGTGAGGTGCTACACCTTGGCAGGACAAATCGAAATAGGACGTACATGGTAAATGGTAGGGAATTGAAGAATGCAGTTGAACAGAGGGATCTGGGAATAATTGTGCACAGTTCCCTGAAAGTGGAATCTCATGTAGATAGGGTGGTGAAGAAAGCTTTTGGGGTGCTGGCTTTTATAAATCAGAGTATTGAGTATAGAAGTTGGGATGTAATGTTAAAATTGTACAAGGCATTGGTGAGGCCAATTCTCGAGTATGGTGTACAATTTTGGTCGCCTAAGTATAGGAAGGGTGGCAACAAAATAGAGAGCGCGTACAGAGGAGATTTACTAGAATGTTGCCTGGGTTTCAGCAACTAAGTTACAGAGAAAGGTTGAACAAGTTAGGGTGAAGGGCTTTATTCTTTGAAGCGCAGAAGGTTAAGGGGGGACTTGATAGAGGTCTTTAAAATGATGAGAGGGATAGACAGAGTTGACATGGATAAGCTTTTCCCACTGAGAGTAGGGAAGATTCAAACAAGGGGACATGACTTGAGAATTAAGGGACTGAAGTTTAGGGGTAACATGAGGGGGAACTTCTTTACTCAGAGAGTGGTGGCTGTGTGGAATGAGCTTCCAGTGAAGGTGGTGGAGGCAGGTTCATTTTTATCATTTAAAAATAAATTGGATAGTTATATGGACAGGAATGGAGGGTTATGGTCTGAGTGCAGGTATATGGGACTAGGGGAGAATACGTGTTCGGCACGGACTAGAAGGGTCGAGATGGCCTGTTTCCGTGCTGTAATTGTTATATGGTTATATGGTTATACGTGGGATGGGGGTGAGAGGAGGAGGGGGGGGGGGGGGAGAGGGAGAGGAGTGAGAGGGGGGGAGAAGGAGAGAGAGGGGGAGAGATGGGGAGAAGGAGAGGGATGGGGAGGAGAGAGATGGGGTAGGGGAGGGAGGGTGAAGAGTGTGGACTGAGAGGGATGGGGGGAGAGAGAGGGAGGGGAAAGAGTGGGGAGGGAGAGGGGGAGGGGTAGGGGCAGTCCATCTATTCCCCATTCCCTATCACCGCCAATCCTCTTTCTCTATTCCCACACACGTGATCACGCGCTTCGACACAGGCTGTGGGGGAGAGGGGGAGGGGCTGGTGCAAAGGCAAATGTAAATGAGATCCATTCCGATTGGACATCTGTGAGGGATGGCATTGTGACATCACACAATGGAATGTGCTGCAACATCAGGCGGGGGGGGGAGGGGCTGGGGCTGGAGCAAAGGCATATGTAAATGAATCCATTCCAATTGAACATCTGTGAGCATTGGGCATTGTGACATCACACGATGGAACGTTCACGTTCATTCTATGGGTGAGAGCTGTTTTTTTAACATTTAGAAAAAAATTTTTTTTTGGGGGGGAAGGATTTTATTAAAAAATGTGTACATAAACAAGATGAAATTTAATGAGGAGTGGATTTGAGAATGTAAAAGTGAAATCTCTACTGAAATGGAAAAAACCTCTGAGTTTTTGGGTGCGGTTTTTGCGGACCAAGGAATCAAAGGCCAAAAATGAAATCTGAAAATTGAATCTGTCTCACACACACACACACACACACACACACACACACACACACACACACACACACACACACACACACACACACACACACACACACACACACACACACACACACACACAATTTTAATATATAGATAGATATGATATATAATATGTGTCAAACGCGGGCAAATGGGACTGACAAGATAGACACTCGTTTGGTATTTACTAATAGGCCAAAGGGCCCTTTTTCCGTGGTATGATTCTGTTTATTAAATATCTTACAGGAAGACAGTGAGTCAGAGAGATAGAATGGGATCGGGAAATGCAGCTGCTTGGTTCCATGACAACCAAAGGAACAGCTACAATTGGCAGGAAAATTATATTTGTCAATGATTGAGGGAGCATAATTTAAGAAGTGCAGATACCGCTGACGTTTGTAGAGCTAGAGTTGAATACACCAGAGAGGTCATGAAGAGGTTTGAAAATTATGATGAGAAAATTTTAAACTAAGGCATTGCTTAACAGGAGGTTTTTAAGAACACAAGAAATAGAAGCAGTAGGTCTTACAGCACCTTGAGGAGGCATTACCATTCAATATCATGGCTGATTCTTTACCACCGTACTATTTTGCCACCTGATCCAATTATTGTCTTATTCCGTTTATTCACTGATCCTAGTTATAAAATTGCTTAATAAATGAGCATTAACAGCCCTTTGAAAGGGTAGTTTCAAAGATATCCAACCCTCTGGGTAAACCTATTTCTCACTTCAATTCTAAATTGCTGACATTTCATATCCTGAAATAAAGTCATTCCTGTTAATCCCTTATTTTAATCTCACATTTCTCAGTTATATCTTCTCATTCTTTTCTAATTCCATGGCATATAGGTCAATCCTGAATCTCGTATCATAGGATAACGCTCTTATCCCAGAAATCAACTTTATAATTTTTACACTGAATTAATCAAGATATTGATATCATCAGAGACTGCACACAACAGTCAAAGTGTGACATTATCAAAGCATTGTGCAAAATAATTTTATCAACTGTTTTTTTTTAACAAATCTTTTCAAATTTGCATATTTGTTTCAGATTCACAATTACTTTGTAGTTCATCCTTCAGCTACACAAAATAGCCAGTTAATGGAAACTGCAGCTCCATATTTGCCTGTTAAGTACTTTAGAAATTATTGGCAGCATTTTGCCTGGTCAGGTAACCAGTCTATTCTGTGGGTAGAAGGCTCACCTTCAATTAGTGATTAAGGTCACACCTGGAAATCCTGAAGGAAGCTTCTATTTGTGAAATTTGGAAGGTTCTCCCATCAAAAACAACGGTTTGCACAAAATATAGATTTTCATTTTTAAATTGTACTAGACTAAGTTGGGTCCCAGGTTCACACGGGATGGATGGTCCCCCAACACAATATTCCACCTCTCCACCAATTCCAATATTGGTGGTCAGTGGGGGGTGGGGTTCTGGAGCGCTAGCATGGATGGTGTGGGTCACGTCAAGTCAAGCACAATGAGTGTAGGGCCAACAATCCATTTCAATCCACTTCAAGTCAAGTCAAGTCAAGATAATCCACTTCAAGTCAAGACCATCCACTTCAAGTCAAGTCAAGTCAATCCACTTCAAGTAAAGTCAATCCACTTCAAGTAAAGTCAATCCACTTCAAGTCGTCAAGTCAATCCACTTCAAGTCAAGTCAATCCACTTCAAGTCATGTCAATCCACTTCAAGTTGTCAAATCAATCCACTTCAAGTTGTCAAGTCAATCCACTTCATGTCAAGTCAATCCACTTCAAGTCAAGTCAATCCACTTCAAGTCAAGTCAATCCACTTCAAGTCAAGTCAATCCACTTCAAGTCAAGTCAATCCACTTCAAGTCAAGTCAATCCACTTCATCCACTTCAAGTCAAGTCAATCCACTTCAAGTCAAGTCAATCCACTTCAAGTCAAGTCAATCCACTTCAAGTCAAGTCAATCCACTTCAAGTCAAGTCAATCAACTTCAAGTCAAGTCAATCAATTTCAAGTCAAGTCAATCCATGTCAAGTCGTCAATCCATTTCAAGTCAAGTCAATCCATTTCAAGGGCAGGCCAAACAACTCATTGAATTGTCATTTAATTTCCAATTTTGCATTGCAGTTTCAAGCACGGGCAGGGCAGGCCAAACAACTCATGGCATTTCATTTCATTTCCAATTTTGCATTGCAGTTTCAAGTACAGACAGGGCAGGCCAAACAACTCATGGCATTGTCATTAAGGGCTAATAAATCATTTATTGCAAGTAAATTGTAGACTCACAGTTCAGTTGATTCACAGCTTAAAATCACAGTTGTGGCCTATCCCTTGCGATCTTCCAGAGTGACTGACTCACGTCCAGGCATCCGGGGTTTTATAGTCCTGCCACCCGGAAAGGGCGTTGCCTTCATCATGGTGATTGACGCGAGAGGACCAATCAGCTGATCTCAAGATTTTTTAAACACTCATAATTTTTTTAATTTTTCATCGATTAGAAAAATCGATTTCTGGAGCGCTAGCATGGTTGTTGTGGGTCAAGTCAAGCACAGTGAGTGCAGGGCCAATAATCCATTTCAATCCACTTCACGTCAATCCACTTCAAGTCAAGTCAAGTCAATCCACTTCAAGACAAGTCAAGTCAATCCACTTCAAATCAAGTCAATCCACTTCAAGTCAAGTCAATCCACTTCAAGTCAAGTCACTTCAAGTCAAGTCAATCCATTAATCTCAAGATTTTTTAAACACTCATAACTTTTTTATTTTTCATCGATCGGAAAAATCCTCGGGGCTGCCTCAGCGGAGGAGGACTGTGAATAAGATGGCCAAAAAATCATAGCGATATAGGGTAGCCTTTTTTCTAAAATCAATATACAGAGCAGACAGGAAGTGGTCAAGATGAGACTTTTATTTATATAGATTTTCAGCAGGAATTCTTCCATACTGAAAAATAATGTCTGACCAACTGTATTTAAAGGTGTTTCTGTTCTTTAACCTGACAAGAGATATGTGAAATTATTAATGGAGATGTTCCATTATCAACGCACAGTACTGGATTCAACACTTTTATTTTTGTTAAGCATCGCACAGCAAGAGAAAACTGACAGGCTGACAGTGAAACCTAAAGCTATTTAATAACCATATAACCATATAACAATTACAGCACGGAATCAGGCTATCTCGGCCCTACAAGTCCATGCCGAACAATTATTTTCCCTTAGTCCCACCTGCCTGCACTCATACCATAACCCTCCATTCCCTTCTCATCCATATGCCTATCCAATTTATTTTTAAATGATACCAACGAACCTGCCTCCACCACTTCCACTGGAAGCTCATTCCACACCGCTACCACTCTCTGAGTAAAGAAGTTCCCCCTCATGTTACCCCTAAACTTCTGTCCCTTAATTCTGAAGTCATGTCCTATTGTTTGAATCTTCCCTATTCTCAAAGGGAAAAGCTTGTCCACATCAACTCTGTCTATCCCTCGCATCAATTTAAAGACCTCTATCAAGTCCCCCGCTCCAGAGAATAAAGACCTAACTTATTCAACCTTTTTCTGTAACTTAGTTGTTGAAACCCAGGCAACATTCTAGTAAATCTCCTCTGTATTCTCTCTATTTTGTTGACATCCTTCCTATAATTGGGCGACCAAAATTGTACTATTTACTCTGCATATAAATATGTGTTTTCACCTTAAATTTAACTGTGGCAATGGAACATTACTAATTAAATTCTCTGTTCAAGGTTTGACATATTCCTTTCAATATATTTAAGGCAGATGAAATAAGACAGTCTGAAATATATTACAGGGTTAAGTGTTTAATATGATAAACCACAAATATAAAGTGAAAGCTGCTTGTAAACAACAATCCTAGCTGCTATCTTTCTTTCACAGGATGAGGTAGATCTTTAGATTTTCTCACAAATTCCTAATGTCAGGTGCGTTTGATTCTGTAAACAGACATTTATATGACAGCATATTTTCCCATAGCTATCTTGTCTACACTTCTTCCCAACCTTCTTCCTGTAAAGACTCTATCCCCTACTCCCAATTCCTCTGTCTACGCCGCATCTGCGCCCAGGATGAGGTGTTCCATACTAGAGGTGTCCTCATTCTTTAAGGAATGCGGATTCCCCTCTTCCATTATAGATGAAGCTCTCACCAGGATCTCCTCTATATCCTGCAGCTCTGCTCTTCATCACCCTCCCCCCATTCATAACAAGGACAGAGTCCCTCTTCTCCTCACCTTCCACTCCATCAGTCGTTTTATAAAACTTATAATCCTCTGACATTTTCACCATCTCCAAAAGGATCCCACTACTAGCAACATCTTCCCATCTCCACCCCTTTCTGCTTTCCGCAGAGGCCGTTCCCTCCGTAACTCCCTGATCAATTCGTCCATTCCCACCCAACCCAACCTGGGTACTTTCCCCTGCAACCGCAGGAAATGCTACACTTGTCCCTTTACCTCACCCATTGACTCCATCCAAGGACCAAATCACTTTCCAGGTGAGGCAGAGGTTCACCTGCACCTCCTCCAACCTCATCTACTGCATCCGCTATTCCAGGTGTCAACTTCTCTACATCGGCGAGACCAAGTGCAGGCTTGCCGATCGCTTCGCTGAACACCTCCGCTCAGTCTGTCTTAACCAACCTGATCACCCGGTTGCTCAGCACTTCAACTCCCCCTCCCATTCCCACTCTGACCTCCTGGACCTCCTCAATTACCAGATGTTACAAAATTTTGAGATTTAAAAAATCAAGTCTGCAATTTATCCCATCAGATAAAGCACAAAAATAAGTTAATTTGACACCTAATTCACTTTCATATCTTCAGTATTAAAAAAGATATGGCCATTTTCATACTCGGAAATTAGCATCTTGTTCCCTATTGATTTTCTATTCGTAACACAAAAGTTGTGATCAAGGACAGTGAAATGGCCATAACTTTCTTAAAAACTAAGAGAACTGAAAGAAATTTTCAGTTATTATAGATTGAAGCATTCTGAAACAAATATGAAACAATCTTACTTGGATTACCTGAAATTAAAGCATATAATTTGTTAGTTACCCAATTGTAGCTAATTCCAAACTTCAATTACTAGATCTAAACATCTATCCATTTCTTAAGAAAAGATTAACATTTTTAAATAGCCTAAGTGTCCAAATAACATTCACAAAGAATTCACAATAAAACATGATTTTTAAATCTCATTTACATTAATTTATAGGCCAAATGGAAGGAATTTAGTGTTCAATTGCTGTAAATTAATGGACATTTAAATCAGCTTTCGAGTGGGATCCTGTGGAACTCTGTGGAACGCGCTGGTTTAGAATGTTCCCATTGCGGTGAATTTGTACCCCAAATGCCCAGAAAAATACTGTGGGATTTAATGGGGCTACTCGCAACATAAAACTTTGTATAAAGGGATCTTAAGAAGCCCTTTTTAAGGTAAAAATAAACAACCTACCTTCCGTTGTCCCCTGTATGAGATCCGTCCCGTTGTCGGCGGTCGCGGGTTTAGAGGATAATTTTTAACCTACTATAACAATTAAATTAACCAATTAAATTTTAAAATAGCTCCAGCGAACGAAACTTGAAGCGATTTTTCGTCAGCAACTAAGTAGGCTGAACAACCTCGATTTGAATAGATTAGGGAAAATCACGTTTTAAACCCGCCCCCCTCTCAACGGCGCCAAAATTGCTCACACGGGCTTGGACAGATCTGCAGCGACGCTTAAGGTAGGTTTTGCAACATACCTAAGTGAGGCCCAGCGCAAATTAGAGGAACGGCACCTCGTATTTTTTGCTTGGGTAGTTTACACCCCAGCAGTATGAACATTGACCTCTAATTTTAGGTAGCCCTGGCTTTCTCCCTCCTTCCCCTCCCCTTCCCAGTTCTCCCACAAGTCCTACTGTCTCTGCCTACTACCTTTCTTTTTCCCGCCCCCCACCCTTCCCCGACATCAGTCTGAAGAAGAGTCTCGACCCGAAACGTCGCCAATTTCTTCTCTCCATAGATGCTGCCTCACCCGCTGAGTTTCTCCAGCATTTTTTGTCAACCTTTATATGTCAACTTATCTGTTTGAAAACGTGAGTAAAAAGGTTGATGAAGGCAGAGCTGTAGATGTTGTGTACATGGACTTTAGTACGGCGTTCAACAAGGTGCCGCATGATAAGCTGCTCTGGAAGGTTAGATCTTATGGGATCCTAGGAGAGATAGCTGAATGGATAGCAAATTGGCTCCATCAAAGGAAGCAGAGGGTGATGGTGGAAGGTTGCTTCTCAGAGTGGAGGCCTGTGATCAGTGGTGTGCCGCAGGGTTCGGTGCTGGGCCCGTTACTGTTTGTCATCTACATCAATGATTTGGATGAGAACATACAGGGCAAGATTAGCAAGTATGCTGATTATACAAAAGTTAATGGTTTTGCAGATGGTGAAGAGGTTGTGAATGATTGCAGCAGGATCTGGGTTGATTGGCCAGATGGGCTGAGGAATGGTTGATGGAATTTAATACACAGAAGTGTAAGGTGTTGTATTTTGGGACATCAAACAAGGGCAGGACCTACACAGTAAATGGTAGGCCTCTGGGTAGTGTTGTAAAGCAGACGGTTCTAAGAGTACAAGTGCATGCTTCCTTGAAGGTCGTGTCGCAGGTAGATACGGTGGGCAAAAAGGCTTTTGGCATTTTGGCCTTCATCAGTCAGAGTACTGAGTATAGAAGTTGGGAGGTCATGTTGCAGTAGTATAAGGGTGTTGCCCGGACTAGAGAGTGCGAGCTATAGGGGGGGTTAAGTAGGCTGTGTCTCTATTCCATGGAGTGTAGGAGGATGAGGGGAGATCTTATAGAGGTATATAAAATCCTGAGAGGAATAGATCGGGTAGATGCACAGAGTCTCATAACCAGAGTAGGGGAATTGAGGACCAGAGGACATAGGTTCAAGGTGAAGGGGAAAAGATTTAATAGGAATCCAAGGGGTAACCTTTTCACACAGAGGGTGGTGGGTGTATGGAACAAGCTGTCAGATGAGGTAGTTGAGGCTGGGACTATCCCATTGTTTAAGAAACAGTTGGGCAGGTACAAGGATAGGACAGGTTTGGAGGGTTATGGACCAGGCGCAGGCAAGTGGGACTAGGGTAGCTGGGCCATTGTTGATCGGTGTGGGCAAGTTGGGCCAAAGGGCCTGTTTCCACCCTCTATCACTCTATGACTCTATAACTCTAAATGTGAGACAAAATTAAAAAATATTTTTTAAACTGATTCGGGCAATAAGATTAAAACTAACAGGAATAGGTCCTCCCCAGATTACGATTGCCGACCTATGTACATAGGAATGAGCAGTTGGGAGAATGACCAGATGGATTTGCTGGCAGCTGCAGGATTTTGGGCATTTTGTACCAGATGCAAACTCAGTAAGGTTTAGGGTTGTTATTATTATTGTCACAAGTATCGAGGTACAGTGAAAAGCCTTGTTTTGTGTGCTATCTAAACAGATCTGATATACTGTACAGAGTATAGAACCAGTTCAAACTCAAGCACAGTAGATAGAGCTAAGGGAAAGATACAGAATACAGAATATAGTTCACAGCATTGTAATGCATAATTTCCTTGGACAAAATCCACTGTCCTCAATGAGGTAGAGGTGAATCTAACAGTATGCTGGCTTATGGAAGAACTGTTCAGAAGCCTGATAACTTGGGGTTGGGGGGAATACTTTTTCCCCCAATCCCAAACTGAGACTGGTGGTGCATGCTTTGAAGCGTCTGTACTCTCTACCAGACGGGAGCAGGGAGAAGGACTTACGTGGGTGGAACAAGTCTTTGATTATGTTGGCTGCTTTTCTGTGGCAACGTGAAGTGTAAATGGAGTCAATGATGGGAAGTCTGGTTTATATCTAGGCTGCATCTATAATTCTTCAATTTCTTGTGGTCTTTGGCAAAACTGTTTCTAAACCAAGCTGTGATACAACCGACTGTATACTTTCTATATATACGGTCGGTTACGGGGTTGGACAGGCTAGATGAAGGTAAGATTATTCCCGATGTCTGGGAAGTCCAGAACAAGGGGTCACAGTTTAAGGATAAGAGGGAAGTCTTTTAGGACCGAGATGAGAAAATCGTTTTTTAAACAGAGAGTGGTGAATCAGTGGAATTCTCTGGGCCTTTCAGTTGAGTCCAGTTCATTGGCATATTTAAGAGGGAGTTACGTGGATCTTCCATGTGGCTAAGGGGATCAGGAGCTTCATGGAGAGGGAGCAGGTATCGATCTGACCTCGACACAGATCATATTGACCGAAGGGCGATGGAAGATCCCGCGCACCTATTTTTATGTTTCTAAGCATCTGAAGAAGTGTGGAAGATTCATGCTGATATGCCAATTTTTTTCATATGATCTTTGCTGTCTTCTTAGTTGTGGATCTCGTTAGTCCCAACATCACCGTGCGGATACTCAGTCCCACCCCCCAGGTCTAAGTGGGGGAGTGGATAGAGCCTTTTCTGGTTGCTGCTCCGGCACGCAACACACACACCTTCGGCCGTGAGCCATCAGACGGCCCCCTCACTGTGACCTCTTCAAATCCACCCTAAAAACAGCTTCGTCCGCCCCAATTCGAGGGCTTTGACACTGGCTGAGACATTGCCCAGCTGTTTTATAGTGCGGGATTTTAATGTATTTTAATTTTTACTGTTTTATAGTCCTTTGTTTTACAGTTTTTAATAGTTTGTAATAACTTCTTGTCCATGAGTTCTCATGTACAGCACTTTGTGGCAACTGCAGTTGTTTAAGGCACTCTATAAATAAAGTTATTATTATTATTATACTTCCGCCTCTGACCAACACCTCCCTCCTCCAATCATCACGATGAATCATCATGTTCCCCCTCCTCACTGCCTGCTGACTGACATCTCTCTCGTCCAATCGGCGCCTTCGCTCATCAGTCCCACCCCCACTGTCTCGCGGAAAGCGGAGATTTTTAATAGATTTATTTTCACCGAATTTCAAAATCCGGATTACAAAACATGGAGTGGATTGTCCCCCACCTCTCAAAACAAGGGGGGCCCTGCCCCCCCGCCCCCCTTCCCCCCCTGGGATTTCCGCCCATGTTAAATATTAATGCCAATTTCGATACCATTTCCACATCAACACCATTGATAATGATTATGGCATGTACCATGCTTCCTGCAGTCGATAACTAGCTCTTTCGACTTGCTGACATTGAGGGCGAGGTTAACGTTCTGACACCATGGCACTAAGTGCTCCATCTCCTTCCTGTCCTCTGTCCTGTCATTGTTCATGATTCAGCCCACCACAGTGGAGTTGTCTGCATACTTGTAGATGGAATTAGAGCCGAATAAGGCTGTACAGTTGTGAGTGTAAAGTGAGTATAGTAGGGGACTGAGAATACATCCTTGCAGAGCATGGGTGTTGAGAGTTATTGATGAGGAGGTTTTGTCGCCTATCCTCACGGATTGTGGTCTGTGGTTCAGAAAGTCGATGATCTAGTGGCAGAGGGGGTGCTGTGGGTACGCTCCAGGAGTTTGGTGATGAATGTGGATGGGATTATGCGTTTAAATACGGAGCGATAGTTGATAAATAGGAGTCTATTGTAGGAGTCTTTGTTGTCTAGATGTTGAAAAGACGAGTTTAGGGCCAGGGAGATGGCATCTGCTGTGGACCTGTTGCAACTGAAGCAAACTGTAGTGGATCAAGGCTGGCTGGGAAGCTGGAGTTAATGTAATAACACCAGTCTCTCAAAGCATTTCATGATGGTGGATGCAGACCCACTGGACGGTGATCATTAAAGGCACGCTGCCTTACTGTTCCCTGGCTCTGGGGGGTGGGGTGGGGGGGGGGGGGGTGTGGCCGGGGGGCAGGGTGTGGGGAGGGACGGTTTGTGGCAGGTTGTGGCACCCAGTGGAAGAAGTGTGGAGATAATGGATTGGTGTTTGAGAAGAGCTATCTTTGTGGATATTTGAGTGCTTTGACAATGATCTTCTTGCAGCGACACTCTTCTTGACACTGCAGTCAGTCCAACAGCCATTGGTGCCTGTGATGGTGCAGCTGGTGCAGACATCTTTGCAATCACTCGTTCACACAATGATAGAATCAAATATTCTCTACCTGGAACCTCTACTTTGGTCTGTGAATTTTGGTATCCATGAGTGTTTATTACAGGAGATAATTGTGTTTGTTAATGACACTAATTATTATTTTTTGCATGGAAAAATCATCTCTGAAGATCACAATTAAAGTTAATTATTTTCCTGTTATTTAGTGGTAATATTGTTTTATAAAATGCCTATTTCATAGACAATTAATTACTAATTGTCAATGAAACCACAAATCCTTTCAAAGTAATTTTAAATAAAAGAGAAATTGAAAGCTTTTTTGACATTTTACTGTGTGAGCATGTGTGAGCACCTATGTATTTAGTTGCTAAAAATTATAGCTGCTGACTGAGAACTTATTGGAGCTCAAAGTTTACTGTGCCACACTGTAATATGATGCAGATAGAAAATGGCCATGGCCTAGATGATGAATACTTCATCCGAGTATTGGAATGGGTGAGGGAGGGAAAATTATAACGCTGGCCAGTGTGTTGTACATCTTCCTCTGGACAACTGAAGAACTGGATCGTGGGAATTAACAGATAGCCTTTGAGAGAAAGAGAAAGAAAGAAATTGAAGGTAAAATCTATTTTTTCAAAAGTAAGAAATAATATTTGACAGCCACACAGTGGGTATAATGATTAGAAAAGGTGAATGAGAAACATGAAAATTGAATTATCCATGTTCAGATAAGGAAAGGTATTTAAGTTATCACTCATATTTGACAGCATCGTAAAAGGCAGTGAACTATTGCACTGATTGAATCAAAGCAGAAATGCTGTATATTACTAAGGAACTCCAGAGACATTCCTCCTATCTCGCATAAGTCTGATGACATCAATTATGGCATCTTGGAAGGAACGCATTAGACAGGAATATCTTTCCATGTTTTAAAGCTGAAAGTGGCTGAACCACTCAGTTGCTAATTGCACAGTAATCCCTTTCCAACTTTTTCAATTGTGTTTACATTGATTTTGACTAATCTGACAACAAAATATTGTTTGGTTCTGATGACAAAATATTGTTTGAACCATGATGCTAAAACATGGATGGGAAATAGCTGTGGAAAAGATGATTTGCGACTAAGACAGCATCTCTAAATTTCCACTCCAAAGCCTGTTGGCATGCTTTTGACAAAGATTACTAAAGTTTTAGAGACAGAATTTATGTTTTACATAGCACCTTTGATGGCATTTGGTTGACAGGTACTTTAATGTTAATTTAATATTTTTGCAGTGAAGACTGGTATAATATGTAAATGATAGCAGTCAATATGTCTACAACAAGCTTCTCTTAATAGTATTGAATCATTTGTATTTATAAATATTGCTATTATCTAAAACAAAGGAGAGAATATCTTGCTGCTATTTGAAATTTGCCTTATCACTTTTACATCCATGTAAGCAGGAATACTGAACCCCCGTGTAATACCTCACACAAAGGCAGGACTTTGACTTTGCAACAATTTATTATCTCAGCCCTAAAATGTTTATCAAGAATCAGAGTTGTACAGCACAGAAATATGCCCTTTGGCCCACCATTACACATTGATCATTTTAGAAACATAGAAACATAGAAATTAGGTGCAGGAGTAGGTGCAGGCAGAGAGTTCCAGAGATTCACGACTCTGTGTGTGAAAAAAATTCTTCTCATCTCGGTTTTAAAGGATTTCCCCCTTATCCTTAAGCCGTGACCCCTTGTCCTGGACCTCCCCAACATCGGGAGCAATCTTCCTGCATCTAGCCTGTCCAACCCCTTAAGAATTTTGTAAGTTTCTATAAGATCCCCTCTCAATCTCCTAAATTCTAGAGAGTATAAACCAAGTCTATCCAGTCTTTCTTCACAAGACAGTCCTGACATCCCAGGAATCAGTCTGGTGAACCGTCTCTGCACTCCCTCTATGGCAATAATGTCCTTCCTCAGATTTGGAGACCAAACTGTACGCAATACTCCAGGTGTGGTCTCACCAAGACCCTGTACAACTGCAGTAGAACCTCCCTGCTCCTATACTCAAATCCTTTTGCATGAAAGCTAACATACCATTTTGCCATATCCTTCTACATCTTGTCTATTCCATTGTATGTCTAATGTTGGTTGATGGGTGAGCAGGACTCGGTGTGGCCTAAGATGCAAGCCTAAAGGGCCTGTCCCACTTGGCGATTTTTTTTGGCAGATTACCTAAAAAGCGGCAACTGGACCCCCCCCCACGACAATGTCTACGACTAGCTACGACAACCTACCACCTAGTCGGTCAAGCTACGGCAAGCTACCGACAATCGGCGACCCATTCAGACGTCCACCTATGACCATACCTACGACAACCTACGACCATACCTACGAAAACCTACGACCACACAGGCGACAACCAAAGTCAACCTACGTCCACCCACGACAAGCTACAACAAGCAATGACCCTGTCAGCGAAAACTGAAGACAATTCAGTCGCCGGTACCTGTCGCCGGTTGACGTAGGTTGTCGCCATTGGAATTCACCGGTCAGCACCCGGCGACAACCAACGTCACCTGGCGACAACCTATGACAGCACCTACGACAGGAGAAGACAAACTACGTCAACTCCACAGTCGGCAAAACATTTTGAACATTTCAAAATCCAGCGGTGAACAGAAAAATGTTACGACACTTTAGACGACTTGAGGAGACTACTCACGATCATACAGGCGTCACCCCGCGACCGTCGCCTAGTCGCCTGTAGTCGCCAAAAATATCACCTGAGTGGGACAGGGGGCTTAAGGATTTTAGATCAGCTCAAGTTTGTGGACCATGGAAGATTGATTGGGTTAGATTTGGATAGGTTGAGTTAAAAGATTATTAAAATTTTGAATGAGGGGTTTCTCGGCAGGTAGGCTAAGGCAAGGGTAGATATGCCCAGCATCACAAACTCTTTAAATTCTGATGATAGACAATATTGCTGGTGGTAGGGGTTCTCCTTCTTTCCATGATACCTACCTGCAAACAGTTTTTTCTGTTTCTGAATGGGGCTCGTATACGTTGCTCCATGAAAATCGAACCTAATTTGGAAATTCACAGGTCTGTGTTATATTGCATTGAAATCATGGTAATCAATTATTAGACCAAAAATTGCAGGCTTAAACCATTTACAACACATAGAACATAGAGCAGTGCAGCATACGATCAGGGTCTTCAGCCTTCAATGTGTGTGCTGAACATGGTGCCAAATTAAACGAATCCCCTCTGTCTGTTAGTGATCTGTATCCCGACATTCCTTGCATATCCATGTGCCTATCTAAAAGTCTCTTAAATACCACTAACGTATCAGCTTCCACCCTTCTTCTCGCATCCCGGCAATGCAACCACCGTTCTCTGGGTAAAAACTTGCCCCATACATCTCTGCTTAGTTTTCCACCTTCTGACTTAAAACTATGTCCTCTAGTCTTTTACATTTCCACCCAGTTTACCTATCTACGTTTCTCTTAATTGTATATACTTCTATCAGGTCTTCATTCAACCTCCTTCTCCTCGCTGCTGTTCACGTCCTCCGGCGGCTGCGGCTGTGGCTGTGACCGTGCCCTCTGGCAACTGTGACCATCCCCTCCGGCTGCTGCTGACCGACTGAGGCACCGGGCAATGCGGGCGCCACCTTTCCCTTTCACGTTGGAATATTCTCACTGCGGGCCGCGTCCTCCGATGACTGTGTTTGCGGCTGTGGCCCTGCAACACTGGGTGAGGCGTCCACCGGCGGCTGTGGCTGTGGCTGTGGCCGTGCAACGCCGGGGCGAGGCGTGCGCCGCCGGTGACTGACAACAGACCAGCCAAATGAGTTTGGCTAAGGTGCAGGAAGGGGCGTCGCAGTCCCGACCGTGACGGTGACTGAGAGGAGGGGAGACCAATCTGCTTGGCGGTGACTGACAGAAGAGGAGACCATCTGCGCATGTGCGGTTTCTAAGATTTTTAAACCTTAAGAACTTTTCAAATATACCATAGTTCGGAACAAAACTTGTTGCACTTGCAGCACATGAGAATGGTGAGTAAGGTGGCGAAAAATCGTAGCGCTATAGTGTACTGCTTTTTTGCAAATAGAAAAAACACCCAAACCAGAAGATCGCAAGATCAGAATTTTAGTTGTACTAGACTGGCGTTGCGGGGGGGGGGGGGGGGGGGGGGGGCCTGCCCTGCGTCGTCGTCACACACACACACACACACTAACCACCCCCCATACACACACAATAACCTCCCCCCTTGATATTTTATTAATATTATTAATTCGCTCCTTTTCCCCATCCCCCGCCCTTACCACGCACGCATAGCGAGGGAGAGGAGGGGGTAGAGAGGGAGGGCAGGGGTTAGAGAGTGAGAGGGTGAGGGGGTAGAGTGGGTGGGTAGAGGGAGGGGATAGAGAGAGAGGGAGTGGTCTCTCTATCCCCCTCCCTCTCTAGCCACGCCTGCGAGTTGGGGGCTATGCGCGAGTGGATAGGGCGGGGGATGGAATAAAAGGAGTGAATGAATTATATTAATATAATATCAATGGGGGTGGTTAGTGCGTGTGTGGAGGTGGTTAGTGTGTGTGTGGGGGGGGTTTGGTCAGTGTGTGTGTGATGCCGCAGGCCGCCCCCTCCCCACGCAACTGTGCATTGTCGGGACGGGACCCAATGGGTCCCACTTGGTCTAGCGTATATAACTAAAAATCTGATCTTGTTATCTTCCTGTTTGTGCGGTTTTTCTATTTGCGCAAAAATGTACGCGATAGCTCTACGATTCTTCACCAGCTCACTCACCGTTCTCCTGTGCGCTGAGTGCACCAAGTTTCATTCCAATCGGTGGCTTATTGTAAAACTTAGCAAGGTTTCAAAAATTTTTAAAACGCACAAGTACAAATCGATCTCCTCTCCATCCAGTCAGCGCCACGCAGATTAGTCTTTTCTGCCAAGTGCCCACACACCCCCCCACACACCCCTCCGCCTGCCCATACACACACCACCTCCCCTACACACCCCCTCCCTCCACACCACCTTCTCCCCCCCTACACCCCCCACCCCACACCCCCCCGCCACACACCACACTTCCCTCCCCCATCTCCCAGTCTCCCCTCCCACACGTGAAGAGGAGGGGGAGGCAGTGCTGGGGGATGAGGGGAAATGAGCCACGGCTGCACAGTTAGGGGCTATGGGTGAGTGGTGGAATGTTGCGTTGGGAAATGGGTTGCGTTGGGGGACCAGGTCTCCCGTGTGATTGTGACCCATCAGATCCCAATTAGTCTTGTGCATCTTAATATTTTGGATCAGCCTTCCATGAGGGACTTTATCAAATGCCTTACTTAAATCCATGCAGACAACATCAACTGCCCTACCTTCATTAGTCACTTCCTCAAAAAACTCAATCAAATTAGTAGGACATGACCTGCTGTAAACAAAACCATGCTGATTGTCCTTCATTACCTCATACTCTTCCTATTATGAAGAATCCTCTCCAATAGTTTTCCTACGGCTAACGCAGGCTTACTGATTTATAATTTCCTAGATTATCTCTACTTCCTCATGAACAAAGGAACTCTCCAGTCTTCCAGGACCGCCTATGGCTCAAGAGGATACAAAGATCTTTGTCAAGTCCCTTGCAATCTTCTTTCTATAGAGAGACCCCATCAGGCTCTGGGAATTTGCCCACCTTAATGCTCTTCATGAGACCCAACAGCACCCATTTCTTGATCTCAAAATGACTTAGAATATTGTATATCCGCACTGATCACATTGCCCTCCTTGCTTTATCTTTGATGGATTCAGATGCAAAGATCTTGTTTAATACCTTACCTACATCCTCTGGCTTCAAGCATGAATTTCCTCCTTTAATCTTGAGTGGTCCTACCTTCTCCCTAGTTACCTTCTTGTTTTTAATGAATAAAAAGCCTTGAGATTTTCTATAATCCAATTTGTCAATGACATTTCACCGTCAATAAATTATTAAATATATGATAACCTTGTTGACAGCTTTACTGGCACATGCAGCAAGTAAGAATTCATTGTTCTGGTTCATATCTGGTGCAAATGACAAATCAGCATGTTAGACTCTTGACTGATTTATCTGGGTTGTGTCTTTGTATGTTATTTTTTGGCACTTACACAGTCAGATGGCATGAATCTGCAGGAATTTATTCTTATGCCAGCAGTCTGCTATGCAACCCAACTTGACTGTTGATGTAAAGCGAGAACACTGACAGTACTGTTCTTTGGTCTAACGGTGCGGAGTATTCTCAATCTGCCGGGCAGGTGTGAAGGATAGAATTTTTTGTTTTAGGCCGTTAATGTTATCTGCTTAGCAAATGTTTTCCCAGAGAACAGATAGATATGATCTCTGACAGCTCGTCATACACACAAATGGTCTGAGAGCCAGGGGATAACATGTAACCGTAAAAGTGAAATACCACAATGCAGGGCAGCGAACCATCACTTCAAGCATTGCTATTTTGTTAATATGTCTTTTACATTGGCAATCCAAAACAAAGTAGAAATTATTGCATTGATATTGTTTATATTACATATGCCTTTATGTACAAGAATTAGAAAAGTGATTTATCTTGAAAATGTCACATTAGAATATTCTCTATGCACAGTTCAAATGGTTCAGAATGCCCAGGAGATGGGTAACGTGTGGGATGCCTTGTTAGGGTTTTACGAATATATCCATTTCCTCCTCTCTGTGCTTCTATTAGGTTTCATTTCCAGAAATAAAGTTATTGTATACAGTCCAGTCATGGAACAGAAGTAACCACTGTTCCAATATCGAGCCCATTCATTCTTTTAGCAGGGCTAAAGCTGAAATATTAGGGTCAATTTCAGCAGAGATTAGACCATCATAGACAGCTATGCTGACCTATAGAGAGCCAGATTATGTTCGAAAATGATGTATCAACGGAGAGGTATGTAGTGACAGAAAGATAAATATACCCATCAAGATAAAGGGAATGAGCCAAGATCAGTACACCTAGAGAGAGAGAGAGAGAGAGCTATATACTGATGGGAATAGAGATGTTGAAACATAAGAATTGAAGGTTAAGTACTGATGCAGAGAAGATAAATAATGCCTGGGATTTAGTAACTATAAAGAAGACCTATTTAAGATACAAAAGTGAATTTTATGCATCCTTTGGTGAGTTTGTTGATTCATAATATTTTACACATGGGCTTACAGTTAAAATGACATTGTAACTTTGTAAGATAGCATTAAGATACTGCATTATGCCAGTTGTGGCTCATGGAATTGTCTTCATACAGTTGTCAGAAGGTCTTAGATTTAAAATCCAATTCAGAGATTTGAGCATAAAAATCTGGACTGATTCTCCAGTGTGGTGCTCAATGAATGCTGCCAGGTCAGAAGGTCGACTGTTGAATAAACTGTTCGACAGCGGCCTTGTCGGCTGTCTCGTGGGATTGTAAAAGATCCTCTGGTACTAAGTCAAAGGGCAGGGAGTAAACCCCATGTTTTAGCCAATATTTATTTCTTAGTATTCCGCATAACGCGATCAGATTGTCTGAGCGCTAGCACAATGTTGTTTATGGGATGTTACTCTGCATAATTTTGCTGCAAAGTTTCAGTGTTATAACAGTAGCAGACCAAAGTAATTTATTGGCCGTAAAATGTGTTGGGGCATCCTGAAAGGGAAGAAAAGATGCATTATAAATGTAAGGTCTCTTTTTCAAATGTAACAATTTTAATCTCTTCAATACAGGACAGAAAAAGAGGCTAATCATTTAACATATTAAATTACTATGTGTCCAAATTGTCATTGATCAGAGATCAAATGCTGAGATTCAATGTACATCCGCTCTGGTTTATCAATATTCTTTGGCCCTCCTACTCTTTAACCACTATCCCATTCATATATTCAATTAACCATCATAATTGCCTTACTGAGCATTCTGCAAAGAGACCATAAGGTCAATGATTTGTTATAGTAGCAGTCCATACTGCTGCATCCTCCACTTTTGCTGATTTTTACACCGAGCAATCCCATAGATTCCTAAACTTATCCTCCTCCCTACTGCTTTGCCCAACCCAGGTCTAACATTCTCAACCTTGCAACAATGGAATGGATAAATGCTGAGAATTACTTTTCACCCCTACCACTCCTTATGTTAAAGCTAATTATGTGGGAATTTCATCAGTGGGGTTAAAAAGTAACCAAATGTACTTTTGGCTACAGTAGCTGAGTTTTACAATAAATCAAATTCATTTGTCCAAAACGAACCAAAAGTTAAAGTTGGGCCACAATCTTACAAGAAGCAGCTCCTGCCTCAGCTGTGTAGTCAAACAACTAAGCTTCAAATAAAGACATGATGCACACTATGTCGGAAGGGATTACATTTTTAGTTCATCATGCAAATAGGTTCTTCTCATTGGTGCTGTGAGATCCAAAGCTCATGGACTTTCCCAGAGCTAAAAGAAAATACAGTTTCTGTAATGATCACCGAGCTTGCTTATAAGAGCATTCTTAGAAAATTAGTAGGTACACGTATTTTCTCAATTGATTGCATGGCTTGAATATATCAGGGTGACTGGAGGACGAGCAGAAATGATTTATTTTCCTGTAAACCTGAGAACATTCAATAACTGGAAAGCATGTTCAATACTTTTCATACTTGTTCATAAGTTTCTGAAGAAGGGTCTCGACCGAAACGTTACCCATTTCTTCTCTTCAGAGATGCTGCCTGTCCATATAACCATATAACAATTACAGCACGGAAACAAGCCATCTCGACCCTTCTAGTCCGTGCCGAACACTTATTCTCCCCTAGTCCCATCTACCTGCACTCAGACCATAACCCTCCATTCCTTTCCCGTCCATATGCCTATCCAATTTATTTTTAAATGATAAAATCGAAGCTGCCTCCACCACTTCCACTGGAAGCTCATTCCACACAGCTACCACTCTCTGAGTAAAGAAGTTCCCCCTCATGTTACCCCTAAACTTCTGTCCCTTAATTCTCAAATCAATGTCCCGCTGAGTTATTCCAGCTTTTTGTCTCAATCTTCTCAATAAGAATTAGCAACATCTGTTCAATGTTAAAAGTACTCAATAGACCATAGTACCAAACTTTTAGGTGCACATGAGACCACTTTCTTTATGTATTTATTCAGGTTTTGGCGGGATCACCATTCATTTTCCTTACATTAATTTTCCATGAGAAGGTGATGGTGATTGTTCAAACACCTCTTCAGTCCACTATAGGTTTTGATGCAACTAATAGGGCATTTTTTTAGGGCACAATATTGATCTGGGAATGGGGATAATGGTCAAATTGGATTAACTGCAGCAGGTTTCCTTCCCTCGAGGATACCCATATTGTGTTTTTTATCATAGAGCAGCAGTTTTATGGACACTTTTACAGAAAACAGATTTTTTTTTCAAAGCTTAATTCAACCTTAGTTTGGCATGGAAGGAATTGAGTTGTTGTTTTCTATTATTAGCCCATTAGTCTGGATTACTGACATTATCCTGTACAATGTAGCCTTTTGAAGAAAGATAATCAAGCAGAATTATAAAATGATAGATGATTGAGACTGATGTTGATGATCTACAGACACCATAACTGAGGACATATTTGCTGGCACCATGCATAAAAGATTCAACAAAGTGGATCATATGCAGAACTGTACCTTTGTTTTAATGTTTTGATATCAGATAATTTCATGTAACATCAGGCACGTTAAGCTTTAATAAATTATGGATTACCACGTAAGAAATGTTAAGATCATTCTCCATTTTTACTTTCGTACAAATTAAATAACCACGGATAATGGAATATCCCAATTTCTTTCTTGATGGGAGTATCTCCTTATATCAATTGTAAAATTATTTAGGTAATTAGCAGCAGACAGGTTCTGAGCAGTTAATTTACTTATTTTTTAGCACCATTCATCTTGGATATGAAACACAGCCATTCCCACACCGTCACCCACACAGATAGCGTTAGAATTGACTATGGCAGACTACACATGATAATTAAAACCATATATTTTGTGTACTTCAGAGTGATGACAAGACTGTAATGTAATCTGAGCATTCAGTTGTCATTTCTAAACACTTTAGCTTTATTTTGGTTTATGATCTCATATGAGGCCCTCACTTGGCTTGTAATTGTGCCCTCTTCCCCAGATATCTATTTTAACTTTATTGCGCATGAGTTACAAGTCATCCTTGGAAGCTTGGAATGAACTTGGCATTCTTTGTTGATATCAGTAGGCAGTCAGGGAAAATAATGATCTAACAGATGGTCTTTTCACATAAAGGAGAAAAGTAACTTGCATGCTGATTCTATTGGCAGTTATTAAAAGCAGAGCTTAGAATAACTAACCTCTTTCCAGGCAATAGAAAAGTAAAACATTGCAGAAACTGGACACATGAGCTTTTTAAAAGAATAAAAAGCTTGGAAATTCGTGGGCTGTATAAAATGATAATCTTTTATTTATTATATGGTGTGAGCATGTTTTTTTAGAAAATAAGATAAATATAATTTTTTCTTTAATTGTGGCTGAAAATTTCCAATATTTAGTGTTTTATTTCGGATTTTCCATTTGTCCATTGTCATCTTTTGTGCATGATTTCTGCGATCTGCTGTGTAATAGTAAGATTAAACGAGAACTTACCAGTTTGAAGTTTGATCTTTATTTTATGAGGAGTTATGCTGAGGGATTACGTGAAGACCCCGCCAGCACGAATGCGCGACATTCTTCAAAGCAGCGGTGTGGAATCACAGAAATAGTAATTGAAATAAACATAGTAAAGATACGAAGAACTAAGATGCCAGTTGACCTAATTGAGGGCGGGAGCGGAGGGCACGTAATCCCTCATCGTAACGCCTCATAAAATAAAGATCAAACTTCAAACTGGAAAGTTCTCGTTTAATCTTACTGTTTTACTTCGGAGTCACGTGAGTGACTACGTGAAGATTTTAAAGATCTGTGATTTCAAGCCGTGTAAAAGTCCATGCTTCACTCACTGCCGAAGTCATCCAAGGGCGGAAGTATGTTATCGTAATTAAACATTAATCCATTTTTTAAAAACAATAACAATATTTATTTTAAGCAAAGAAAATAACGCTCCCCCGGGCTTAAATTATATATTTACAGAACTTAAAATTCTTTCTGCAAACAATGCAGGTTTGGCAATCGGCTTGTTATAAAATATTTGGAAAGTCCTTTCCGTAGACCATCCCACTGTTGCCGCCGATGTTGCTGCTGCCCTGGTGGAATGAGATTTAAAAATGTCAGTATCCACCCCAGCAACTCCCAATACCTGCCTGAGCCATCTTGAGATGGTTTGTACCGACACCCGACCATGTGGCTTTTTGAAGCTGACCCACAGTGCCATTTCGCTCCCTCTTAATGCTTTAGTTGTGCTAAGGTATAGCAGTAAACGTGACATGACACATAAACGGGGGTCAGGTGGGTACGCCTGGAATTCCATCGTCAGTCCCGAAGTCTGGTCTGCTCTGCTTGACCAGCTCCAAAATTTTGAATGTAATCTGGTCAGCTGATGTGACCATAGTGTCCAGTCTTAGATAATGTAGGGACTGGACCCTTTGGGCTGAGACCAAAGCCATCAGCATTACAGTTTTCAGAGTGAGCTGTTCCAGAGACAAGGATCTGGCTGGTGACCAACCCCTTAGTAATGAGAGGACGACACTGACGTCCCAGATCTGGGTGTACCTTGGTCTAGAGGGATTGGTATTAAAAATACCTTTCATTAGTTTGGCCACCAGTGGATGTGATCCTATGGACTGCTGTCCTGGTGCCTGCCATAGATAGGTTGGCAGAGCACTCCTAGCACTGTTGATTGTGCTGTAACTAAGCCCTTCATCGAAGTGAAGGCTGGATAGGAACTCCAGGATGTTCGTTATTGTAGCTGTTCTATATGCTACCCCAGTCCTCTAGCAGTATGCTTCCCACTTCCGGATCCTGGAGAGGTACTGCTTCTTGGTCGGTTTCTAGTAGGCTGCCGTAATCATGTCCATGATCCTGTTCGATAGTCCCAGATGCAATAGTGGTCTTTTTAAATTTTGCAACCCAACAGATTTATCCTGTCATGGCACGGATGACTTTCCCCGTAACAGGGTGGACCAACATATCTGGTCTTTTGGGAATGGTCATGAGTGGTTCAGTGACCATATCGAGGACCACAGGGAACCATGGCTGTGTAGGCCAGTCGGGTACTACCAAAACACCTGAAGCAGAGTCCATTTGTATTTTGCGTAGGACCCGACTGATGAGGCAGAAGGGGGGAAAGGCATAGAAAAACAAATTTCCCCCATTCAGCGAAAACGCGTCTATCGCTGCTGCCTCAGGGTCTGGTTCCCAAGCGACATATGTTGATAACTGGTGATTCAGTCGGCATGCAAAGAGATCAATATCAGGTGTTCCATATCGCTTTGTAATTTCAGCAAATACTTTGGGGTTCAACATCCATTCGGTGTTGTCATTGAATTTTCGTGACCTGCTGTCTGCCACTGTATTGAGCTTACCTGGTAGGTAAGTTGCTGATAGCCAAATATGTCTGTCGACACACCATTGCCAGATTGTGTTGACCAGATTGTCACACGATATCGATTTTATTCCGCCCATATGGTTATTATATGCCACCACTGTGGTATTGTCAATTTGTAGGCGGACATGCAAATGCTGCATAGCTGAACAGTAAGCTTTTAGCCCATAAAGCGCACCCAACATTTCTAAATAATTTATACCCAGTGTTAGTAGTAGTGATGCTTCTTGTATATTCCATCTACCACCAGTACTAGATATAGTGTTAGTTGTTCCCCAGCCTTGAGCACTGGCATACGTTTGTATCGTGATTGCTGGGTTACTGATAATGATGGGGCTGGAACTATGCCAAATGTTTACTTTCCACCATTGTAACTCTGAAATTGCTTTAGCTGGTAATTTAATGGGTCGATCAAAATGACCTGCATGTTGTTTTAGCGCTTGCACCTTTGCTCTTTGTAAGTTTTGGTAATGCAAAGGTCCAAGCTGAGTAGCTGGAAATGCTGCTACTAATTTCCAAATTACTCTTGCCACCTGTCAAATAGTTGGTTGATTGGTAACCAACAATTTGTTGTAGGCTTGCACCAATTCAGCTGCTTTTTCTTTTGGCAACGTTACAGACATGTGGACTGAGTTAATTGTGAATCCCAGATAGTCCATAGTTGTGGATGGTGTCAACTTAGATATAACAAACCCCAGAGTTTCAAACAAATATTTAGTAGCTAATACCGCTGATTTAGCTAATTCCAGGGTTTTGCCCACTATCAAAATATCATCAAGATATGCCATGACAATATGTTTTTGTTTTCTTAGTATTGCCAAAGCCGGTTTTAATATCTTGGTAAATAGTCTTGGGGCTGATGTTAGGCCATTAGACAATGCTTTATACTGCTATAGTTGCCCCATCCAGTTAAACTTTAGGTATCTACGATGATCCTTATGAATGGGTACAGAATAGTATGCATCTTTTAAATCGATGCATGCCATGAAGTATCCTCTGGAAATCAATTGTTTGGCAGTAACAAATGTTTCCATTTTGAAATGTATATACCTGACAAAAGTATTCAGTGTCGTTAAGTCAATGATGATGCGACATCCACCATCTTTCTTGGTTTTTGTAAAGATATTTGATACAAATTCCAAATAGTCATGTTCCGTTTTTTCTATGACTCCTTTTGTATGTAATCTCACCAGTTCTGCCTGTCCCTCGTATTTTTCTTTTTGTGAGAGTGTAAACTCCCTGTGGGGTACATGTTGAACTAGTGGCATACTTTTTTGGATGAATTCAATTTTGTATCCCTGAATACTTTGTAGTATATAATTATCAAGAGTGATAGTCCCCCATGCTTCCAAAAACAGGTGTAACCTTCTCCCTGGTAGTACAGGCCCTGCACCTTTTATGTTCTGGAAGGAACCAGACCCACCTACCTCCATGGTTACTGGTAGAGTGTTCATTTCCTGGGTTTCTGTTTCTTCATCGGTCAAGGTGTTGCTGTGTGGGGTTGGCGCATCTTCCATGGGGTCCGCTCTGGACCCTGGCCTAAAAAAGACCTCCGGGATGATATGCGGGCCCCATGCTTTCACCAGCACCCTGATGTTGACGCCTGCTGGTGCATGCATAGGGGTTGTGTGGTTCTGCTCGTTCCTAGGCCTGCCCTCATGAGTCCAAGCGCTTTCGACTCCTCATCCAGATCTTTAACCTGTTTCGACAGGTCCTTTCCAAATAGCAAGATTTGCGGTTGTGAGGTCGCAGATTTGCACAACCCTGCAAATTTGGGATTGAGGGCAGGTCTGATGGCATCCTTCTGCAGGCTCGTACTGTGTGTTGCACAGTAGAGCCAGAGTGTCCTGCTGGTTGTTGGTCATTTCAACCCCATCCACCGAACGAGCATAAGACGTGATAGCTGACATCAGGAGCTTCAGGATTTTCTGGAGCTTCACCTCCTGGGTTCTTATGCCCAACCCAATGTACCCCCAGATTTGGCTGTCAACGGCCGGTACATTGAGTGAGATGCAGTTCTCCGGAGGCGTGTATCTGTCCAAAGCCTCATTTACTACCTGTTCTTGTAGTGGGTTGAAGTACAGGTAGTCAATACTGGCCGCCAATTTTGATTACAACAGCTGTCCCGCTCATGGTGTTACCGCGTAGCGGTTGACCACTCCCAGCAACTCTTCCTGTTCCTGCACCCCCAGCACACTGCTGTTGTCTTCAGTAACGGACCCCTCTTCTTGACCAGACCAGCCTGGCCGCCAACGCTCCCTTCTGTCGAGGGAGATGCGATGGACAGTGCCGGGTTTGCACTATAGTGGGTGTGTATGCACTCCCACGGCGGGCATGCCCCATCTCCCGGAGCAATTCCCGCTGGAGCATCTGCTCCATCAACCGCTCCATGCGGGACAAACCGTCACCTTTGCCACTCTCGGGCAGCGTGTCTTCCTGACCTGACTCATCGGAGTCTACCGGCCGGACCGACTTCTGCTTTGCTTTGCCTCCAACCCGCTGCGGTGGTTCGAGCTGAGCAGCTTGCGGCATTGGGCTTGGCTCAGCAGAAATTGCGTCAGTGACTGTGGACCGCAGCGAGTGCGGTCCAGGTGCCGCCGGTCGTCCCCCACTGCTGGAACCCTCCTGGGCCATCACAGTCGGACGGGGTGCGACCTTCTTTGGTTTTCTCCCCTTGACCATTTGTTCTCTATAACACAGAGCACAACAAGGGTTTTGATGATAACGACCTCAGAATAAGTTTTACTTACCTGGAGGTCCCGTTTTAAACTCTATTGCGGGAGAGCTCGTTCCCCCGCCGGTCGCTGTTGCACTGCGTGAGACGCTATGCCACGCATGCGTGCTGGCGGGGTCTTCACGTAGTCACTCGCGTGACTCTGAAGTAAAATAAACTGCTTTCTGAGCTCTAGTTTTAATGCCATCTCCATTTGTTCATGATTCCTTTTAACACATTCTCCTTATGTAATTTTTAAACAATTTTATTAGACCGCCTATCATACTTCTTTCTGCAGATGAATACAAGACAACTTTATGCAATCTGAATTCATAATTCTAGCTTTTAAACCCAGGACTTATTCTAATAATTCTGAACCACAGTTCCTTTACATCCATCTTCTCAAAGCTACAGTGTACTTCAGATAGGGTCTGTATAACTGTTATCTAAATTCCATCCATTGAATAGAAATTTACATTCCATTAGCCTTTATGTATCTGAAAACTGGCTCTAATTGAATTACATATTTTGAGGACAGCAATTCAGTGCCAATGTCAATTTTTATTTGATCTCACAAGCACAGAGTAATACAAATTATTTTCCTTTAGATTAGTTGTTAAATCGAACATCTGGAAAATTATGGATTTTCTTGTTCTTTTGTGTAAAATGTAAGTGTGAATCTTAAATCTGGTATCACATCTTGTCAGTAAACACTGCAGCTTCTCAGACTGCATGTCCAAGTATCCTTGTGGTGCCAAAGCCTCATGTGTAGTTTGGATTACAAAAATTGGTAAGGAAAAATAGTTTTTAAATTGCATCTGTTGGATTATTTTCCTAACGTCCCACGTTTACCTACAAAGTCAGCATTGCAGTCCACCTCCAAGTGTACCATGGATGATGATACGAGATACCTCAGGATTAATCACTGTTTAACTTCTGATATTGAAACTCAACTTGTTAGTTGAAAACAAATTTCAAAACTAGTTTTACTAGTTTAATGTTTAGTGAAATTGCATCTGCATCTGATTGCCTAAAATTGTATTTTTCTGGTGTTTTATTTGTGCAATCTATAAATATGTTTTCATACCTCCTCTAATTCATTAAAATCCCGGAATATAAAACTTGAATTAGTTCTGCTCTGCTCTTCCCTGCAATTAGCTTTGTTCTCAAGTTTGTTTACTGCCTAGCATCTATCATATGCTCCATATCCTTCTCTGTCCTCTTTTATATAGGGTATTTGGGAGCTCCAGCTTTAATTTTCATACCCTTATTCCTCATGGGAAAATATCAAAATTGTTGCTGAAATATCACCATCTTAATACATTTACAATAGACAATAGATGTACGAGTAGGCCATTCGGCCCTTCGGGCCAGCACCATCATTCCTTGTCATCATGGCTGACCCCGTTCCTGCCTCCTTCCCATATCCCTTGATTCCGCTATCTTTAAGACCTCTATCTAACTCTCTCTTGAAAGCATCCAGAGAGCTACAGACAGCTACTTGTATAGGAAAGGTGTATAGAGATAAGGGCCTAATACGGGCAAATGGGATTAGCATAGATAGTCTTCACTGTCAGCATAGATGAGATGGGCTAAAATAATCTGTTTCAATGCTGTTTGTCACTACGCTTCTGTTATTTAAATCCCTTCCATTCTTCAATTACAGATTTGTTGACCCGTTTCAATTCCAATCTACCCACACCATATCTGTCCTCATACCAGTAATGTTGGCCCTTCATCAAACTACAAATGTTTGCTCAGTACCACCGTACCCTTTCAGAGCAAGGAGTGACGTGCAATATAGTAAATGGAAACCATGTCAACAATATTGATAAACTGAGGGTGAATAGAAAAAATAATAATATATTTCCGTTTCATGTTGTAATTGTCATTTGCTTGTAAGACAATTGTTCAGCAATTTTGCTCTTTCTGTCTTTTCTAAAAAATGTTCATCTGGTATTAGAACGTTGAACATAAAATAGTACCGCACAGGAACAAACCCTTCGGCCCACATTGTCCAAGCCAAACATGATACCAAGCTATTCTCCTCTGCCTGCTTGTGATCTATAATCCGCCATTCCCTACATATCCATGTACCTATCTAAAAGGCTTTTATACGCTGCCATCTCTAGCAGCGCTTTCCAGGCACCTATCATTCTCTGTGTAAAACAAACTTGCCCCACATATCTCCTTTAAACTTTGCACCTCTCATCTTAAAGCTATGCCCTCTAGTCTGACATTTTCATCCCGTGAAACAGGTTCTGTCTGTCTACCCTATCTATGCATTTCATAATTTTATATTATTTTATCAACCTCCAATGCTCTAGAGTAAACAAGTTTGTCCAACTCCTTAAAGTTAATGTGCTCTAATCCAGGCAGCACTCTTCTGAACTCTCTCCAATGCCCTGACCAATGAAATTATTTAGTTCTTAATCCTGCCCCATTTGAAGCATAAAAGTCTGTCAAAACTGTCATCACACCACCATAAAATGGGACAGAAATTAGAGTGAAAATTGAGCTAGGCAAGTTGATTGACAAAGCCATATGCCATTCCTTACTTACCTATTGCACCCCTAATCATATGATACAATCTTCAGTCAGAATAGTTCAAATATTCTTGCACTCAGGAGAAGTTTGTTTATCAGACGTTTTATCTCAATCTGTATTTCAACTAATGGACAACATCATAGGAAATCCTTATATAAACATTCTCCACTGGTGATGCTCTTTTCTATAAGCAAAGTACTTCATCACATGGAAATTTGGGCCATGTATGTTTTAACAAGAATATATACATTGAAGTTCTGGAGTCACTGGCAGTATATTTGGTATGGTAGAAAATAGGCCACTTGTCTTCAGGCTATATTGTGCACCTTCACTAACATAAATATGTCAGCGTAGATTAGAAACATATTTCACAGTGGTGAATGAATCACAACCTGGCATGAATATGCAGCTTGTGCATTTCCAAGAACAGGTCAGACTTCATTTTCTTCTGAACTATTAAGTTCAGGAAGGCCTTAAATTTACATGGAAATCTTACAGTGGTACCATGAAGTTAAAAGTGATTACAGTAACTTAAATTGTGAAAAACAATTTATTTTGTGCTATAAGGGTACCAATGATTTGCGGGGTTTGTCAAATATTGACAGATCAACACCAATGAATGAGAAGCATTAGCTTATTGAAAGGTATGGTCTCATTCAACTTTAGTTATGTTTTTCTTCTTAGGAATCCACAAAATGTAAATGCCACAGCTTTGTATCTTTCTTTAGCAACTATTTCTGTATTTATTACCCCTTTTTGCTGTTTTTCACTTTAAAATTAAATGAATTTATTGATTAGTGTTAAAATGTTTGTTGTCTTAAATTCTGTAATGCTTCTGTATCATGTGTGGGTGCTTTTTCCCACCAATGTTGTGAATCGGAAAATAACTTACTTCAAGTGTGGAGCAGGAGGATTGTGACCATTTTATCGTCAGCTTTCACCATTTTGGAATTTTGACAGACGACTTAAAGTGGCAAAATATATTTGCACTATGATGTACAGTTTCATCATCAGGCATGTAGGGGTGAATGCATTCCCTCACTCAGTAAACCATTGTTGGAGAAATTAATTCATGTTCTGTAGATCAATGTCACTCATGTTATGAGTCGTACTTTGTAGCTACGCCCACTTGTTTAACAGAAAGCTTCTCTTAATCTAGCTGGCACAGAAGCTGCCCGAATTGCAAAACGATTTTGTTATGAACCGGCAAGGTTTGACCCGGCTGGTGTCCAGATCACTCCCGCTGAGTCTATCCGTGACCCTGATTGCCTACTATGCAAATTCCGACAGTTATGTGAGTTACGCACTAACTTGGTCATGAAGAGGCATTTGTTCTTTTTCCAGAAGCCCGAGACAGGGTGAACCTGTGAAGCTGTATGTCAGTGCCCTGAAGCATATTGCCAGTCGATGCGATTTCAGGGATATATGTGATAGCCTAGTCCGTGACCGTTTGGTCTATGGTGTCCGCAATGATAAATTACGCGATGAGTTACTGCGGTATGCAGAGCTTACTCTAGAGACTGCTGAAAACCGCTGAAATGGCTGACGCTCATACAAAAGGTTTAGGGCACTCTGCTGGTGGTGAAATTAATGTTGCTAGCATGTCTTATCAAATCTCTCGCCGTTCTCCTCAAGTCGGGCAGATGGGGCTTGTCAGCCTGGGAAGGCAGTCCATCTAGGAGAGGGAAAACTCTGATTTAAAACTTCCACTGCCTTGTGGCCATATCCAGTCATGGAAAAGGCTCCAGGAGTAAACCTCAAGAAAATCCGGAGTTGGAGCCCCTAAGGCAGTTTGTCGTTGTCCACAACCTCACTCTGGCAGCTCCTGCGACGGCGCTGATGCCAAACTGTAATGGCCCTGCTGTTCCTTTGGATTGATCAGCGAAGTGGAGAGGGTGGACGTGCTGCATGGGCAACAGCCTGTCCTCCATATGACATTGCCCAGGCTTGTATCCGACTACACATCACCTGCAAACCTCCTCAAGTGCCCGACAGCTCTATCGTGAGACTGATAGGCAATTGTTTTAACTGTGGGAGTTCGCATGCTGCTGCTCGTGACCGTTGCCCTGCGTATGGAAAATTATGTCGATTTTGTAACAAAAGGAATAATTTCTTCAAATCCTGCCGCTCGCGTAGCAACAGACTTCAAATAAGGCAATCTGTCAATTCACTTGGCCATGAGAACTTACTCTTGGAATGCTCTCAACCAGCTCCCACAGATTTGCAGGCTGCCAGCGAAGGTTTTGACTTGGATGTGCATTTCCTGTCTGACTCAATACACAAACAACTAGACCCCAAGGTCGCTTTGCTCGTTAATGGCCAGAACATTTATCTGAAAGTTGACACAGGGGCCAGATGTAATGTGATCTGTCTAGCTGTGTTGAAAAAGTTATGAAAAACAGAGACTGTCACTCCTACGGTTTCCTCCCTTCTCCGATTTGCAGGAGGTCCAGTGGAGTTACGCTGCTGTCTTAACTTACCTGTCCACATCCTGAGTTTCTACGTTGTTCGTGTGGATGTGCCATCTCTGCTGAGTGCCAACGCTTGTCACGACCTGGGACTTGTCTCTTTCAACCCTTCTGTTTGTCATCCAACTACAACCTGTGACTTTAGCCAACAAATCCTGACACAATACAAAACTTTGATGACAAGCTGGGCAAGCTGCCTGTTAAGTACACAATTTCCATTAACCCTGTGATAATCCCAGTTGTCCGTCCATCACAAAAGATTCCCTATGCTATGCGTGACTGTGTTTAAAGTGAATGCAACGGAATGGTGTCTCTAGGTGTGATTGCTCTTGTCACTGACACCCCGGATTGGGTCTGCACCATGGTTGTGGCAACGAAGAAGAATAATGATGAAATATGGATTTGTATCAATCCTAAGGACTTAAACACAGCCATTAAACGACCTCACTATTCCATGCGCACTGTGGACGAGATTGCAGCGCAGATGGCTGAGGCAAATGTATTCACTGTTCTAGATGCCAAGAGTTCATTCAGGCCCATTTCGCTGGAACACAACTCGTGCAAGTTAATCACCTTCAGCACACCGTTCGGGCGATACTGATTTCTTTGCATGCCTTTTGGCATAAGCTATGCCAGTAAAGTATTTCAACAAGCTGTGGAGCAGTTGTTTGCGGGTTACCCATGCTCCATTTTAGGGGTGACATCTTCGTTGCTGGACGAACTATCGAAGAACACGGTGCTAATCTAACAAAGGTAATTTTGAAGCTTGCTCGCCTATTTGCAATCCACGGAGCTCCGTGCATACTGTTATCTGATAACCACAGTCAATTTACCAGCCAACCCTTCAAGGAGTTTGCTGCACGCTGGGATTTTCGCCACATCACCAGCAGCCCTGAATATCCACAGTCAAATGGACTAGCTGAGCGGGCTGTCAAGAGTGCCAAACAGCTCATGGAACGATCGTACAGAGCTAATTCCAATGTGTTCCTGAATCTACTCAAGTTACGCAACATCCCCCGCGACCCCATTTTGGGTTCACTCGCTCAACATTTATTGTCAAGGCAGACCCGAGCCACGGTGCCTGTGGCAGATCAGGCATTGATCCCACAGGTGGTTCCACCATCGGAAGTCCAGTCCAGGTTACAACAAAAGCGTGACATTCAAAACAGTGGTATGACAAGACAAGTAGGCCGCTGCCACTTTTAACCAAGGGGCAGGTGGTTTGTTTGCAAACTGACAAAGGTCATGACCGTATCGGTGTAATTTCTGGAATTGCTTCTGAGCCATGCTCATATCTGGTCAGTGTCGATGGCGGCACCTACAGGCGTAACAGACAACATATCCTGCCTGTGAATGAGCCGACTCCACCTCCGTATTATCCAGACCGTACAAGTGTACTGCCCAGTGGCATTGATCCGCCCACACCAGCACAACAACCCACTTCGGGAGCGGCTGCTTTGCCAGTGGCGACGCCACCTCCGCCTGCGCTGCTGTCCCCGTTTCATTACCGGAAATGCTGGTTCAATCTCCGTCACCCGTGAAGCCATCGGCTCTGACCCGGTTAGGAAAAACGGAAACGGAGATTGATTTATCGCACACGTGTTGGTCGTGTTTGCAAACCCACCGTGAAGTACCCGGGCTATGTTTGACTTTCCTCCAGCTTATTATCAATTTCTATGCATGCCTTATTTAGTCACTGGTTTTGTACTGACATTTAATTCTTTAAGAGGGAGGATGTAGATCAGTGTCACTCATGTTATGAGTTATGCTTTGTAGCTACGCCCACTAGTTTAACAGAAAGCTTCTCAGCCCTTTCTCCCTCAGTCTTGAGTTACGTATTAATATGAAGTTACCTATGCTGTAACGCTAATAAAGTCTTTGGATCTTAATCACTGTGTGTGACCTAAGTTATTCCAACAGCAGAAGCTCGACATGTTCTAAGGAGTGAATATTGTTAGTTAGTCCCAAAGGAACCAAAAGACAAACTCAATTTAGCTGGCTTAATGGTACCCAGATAATGTAAAAAAATGTGTTTACACTATTTATGGCCTTCCTTTTTCTTGCCATCTCCCCAAATACTTTAAAACAACTCTAATTAGAGTCATACAGCACGGAAACAGGGCCTTCATCCCAGCTTGCCCATGCCAACCAACGTTCCCCATCTACACCGGTCCCACCTCCCCGCATTTGGCCCATATCCCTCTAAATCATTCCTATCCATGTACCTGTCCAAACACCTTTTAAATATTGTTATCGTTTCTGCCTCCTCCTGCAGCTCATTTCATACACCCACCACACTCTGTGTGGAAAAACCTGCCCCTCAGATTCCTATTAAATCTTTGCCCTCTTACTTTAACACTATGTCCTCTGGTTCTTGATTCGATTACTTTGGGTAATCGTAAATGAATCTGTGCATTTACCTAATCTATTCCTCTTGTGATCTTATTACATCTCTATAAGATCACTTCTCATCTTCCTAGCCTGCCCAACATCTCCCTATAGCTCAGGCCCTCTCAAATCTCTGACTAGATCTTCCGATTACAAGCCCCAGACATTGGGCCCTTCCCTTTCACCCTTTCCAACAAGTCTCTCATTGGTCACCCTTTTTCTCGGGAGCAGTCCACGTACTTGCCATATTCTCCTTCACATACTATGAAGAGTGCATAGTATTCTATACCATTCTATACCACAATATATGTGCATATTGAGTGTCAATGTCTTGGTCTTCTGGCATTACTGATGTTTGCTACAGTGTCTCATGGTCAAAGGAAGCATGCTGCACAACAATCGTTTGAAATGCTTTAAACCATAAAAATACATTTCTAGGCTCGTGTGTTCCTTTCGAGGAATGTAGTAGAGCCGAACAAGTAAGTAGCAAAGTGTTCTTCTAGGATGTCACGAAGATGGATTTGTCAGTCTGGAATGTAATTGTACCAAATTGCCTTGAGGGATACTGGTTTACACGCATTAGGCTGTTAATGGAAGATGACAAACTCAAGATCAACGCATGATCTTGGAACATGACTTACTCTAAGATATCTATACATAACTAAAACTCTGATCTTGTGCTCTTCCGGTTTGCGTGGATTTTCTATTTGCGCAATAACGATACGATTTTTTGCCAGCTTACTCACCGTTCCTCTGTGCTGCGAGTGCACCAAGTTTCATTCCGATCGATGGTATATTGTAAAAGTTATAAAGGTTTAAAAATCGTAAAAAAACGCGCATGCGCAGATTGCTGTCGGTCGCCGCCAGACAGATTGGTCTCCTCCACTGTCAGTTGGGAAGGGGCGTTGCCGCACTGATTGGCCGCGTCCACTGTCAATCGGCTGGAGGTCGCCATGGTGAAGGAGTGGCACCGCAGCCCGGGGAGCTGCCGCCGTGCAGTACCTGGTGGGGAGGGTGGTGCCGTGGGCCGAGCCCGGGTACTGGGCCTGGGCTGGAACCAAGGACAAGCCTGGGGACTGGGCCTGGGCTGGAGCCGCGGGCTGAGCCTGGGGCCTGGGCCTGGGGACTGGGCCTGGGCTGGAGCCACGGGCTGAGCCTGGTGACTGGGCCTGGGCTGGAGCCAAGAACGAGCCCTGGGACTGGGCCTGGGCTGGAACCGAAGACGAGCCTGGGTCCAGGGTCAGGAACGAGCCCGGATATGAAGGCGGCAGCCGAGCTGAGGGCTGGAGTCGTGCCCAAGCCCAGGGCCTGCGTCAAAGTGTGCCAGCCTCAGGGGCGTCCCGGCCATCCTGCAGTACAGCCGCTGCTTCCTGCTCTGCGGGCAACTTTGGCTCGGCGGCCCGCTCCCCTCACCCAGCCCCCGGTACAACGAGCCTGGCTCCATCGAGGCCCAGGTCCGCGAGTGCTTCGGCCGCCTACAGCCAGGGCTGGAAGGAGTATGAGAACCAGGCCGAGTTCCAGGCCCTGGCCCTGCTCTACGACATGGGTAAGTGCTGGGGCAGGGAATGGTAGTGAGGGGAGGAGGATGAAGAAAATGGGGAGGAGATGGGATGGTAGAGGGAGATGGTGAGGGGGGCAGCGCCGAGCCCCGCTATCTACACGCTGGCGAGGGACACCACGGGACGGGTGGCACTCCAGTGGCTCCTGCCCTCCGGCGCAAACACAGGGAGCAGCCCTAACACATCGCACTGTTACACGGCGAGAGGGAGCGCTGTAGTCCGGCCCACAGCATAGGGGGGAGGGAGAGAGGCATGATGGAGGGAGGGGGGGGGAGGGTGAGGGAGGAGGGGGGGAGAGGGAGGAGGGATAGGAGGGGGGTGAGAGGGATGAGGGAGGAGGAGGGGGTGGAGAGTGATGAGGGAGAGGATGGGTGAGTCGGAGAGAGGGGTGAAGACGGAGAGAGGGATGAGGGAGGGACAGTGGATTTGAGGGGGGAGGGAGGTGGAGAGGGAGGGGGTGAGCAAAAAGGGGGAGGGGGGGAAGTGAGGGATGGAGTTGGATAGAGGGGTGGAGGGGGTATGGGATGATGGGCAAAGGGGGGGGGAGTAGAGGGAAAGGGAGGGGTGGATTTGATGGGAGGGGGACAGGTGTGAGTGGTGAAATATAGCGTTGGGGAACGGATTTCGTTGGGGGAACGGGTGAGTGGTGGCATATTGCGTTGGGAAACTGTTGCGTTGGGGTCTGTAACTAAATAACGACCCCACTCCACTGCACTACGAGTGAAAAAGACCCATGACGACCAAATTTTACTCGCAGAAAATGTTTCAATACCCTGAAAAAGAGTAGGCGGGAACTTCCCTCGAGCATGCAGGAGTGTTCCAGCCACCTCATAATGTTATATGCCTACTAGGACCTCGTGTCGACCATGCTGCGAGTTTGAGTCCAGGGCAAACTTGTCTAAACTCGGTCCGCATTAACCAACCTGATCTCCCTGTGGCTCAGCACTTCAACTCCCCCTCCCATTCGAATCCGATCTTTCTGTCCTGGGCCTCCTCCATTGCCAGAGTGAGCACTACCGGAAACTTGAGGAGCAGCACCTCATATTCTGCTTGGGCAGTCTGCACCACGGTGACCTGAACATTGACCAAGCATCTAAGGATTCTCCAATTTAAAACCGGATCCCTGCCCCTTGCTGTCTGGACCTCCCCTTCTTCAGAGGTAGCACTCCCCCAGCTAAATTTGGCTTATATTAAATAGGGAGTCTGGCTCCTCCCTCTGCAAGGGGATCCTTTCTTCTTCCCGCCCCCTGAATGGAGCCCCCCCCCATGGCCTAGGGTCCTGCACCTAATTTCTATGTTTCCCTATGTTTCCCCCCCCACCCTGCATCAGTCTGAAGAAGGGTTTCGGCCCGAAACGTTGCCTATTTCCTATTGCCTGTTGCCCAACTTGCTGCCAATCTACTTCAAACTCTGTTACCCCTTTCATTTCTTTATTGATTTACCTGAGTGATATGGGTCTTAAGTGTATTTAGGGCACGAAAGGTCATTGTTCATGCTGTTCAGTGGTCTTAGACACCATACAGTAATTAATTCATGGCTGGAATAGGTGCAGTCATACATATTGCTGTCTCTCTGTGGGGAATATCATAGCCTTAAATTGACCCTCAACCCAGTGACACTTGAGGCATGGAAGTGCAAGTGTCTATTTCAGAACTGTCTGATTACAAAGCATGAGAATGTCTAGAAGGGTATTAGAATTCCTTTCATCTTCTCTGTCACTCACCAACTAATTCAAAAGAAGCATTTATATGAACAATGAGTTTACTTTTGATAATCAATCAGAACATGCACGGTGGCCATTTCAAGGCTTTAGATCTTTCAGAATAAGCATTAGGCACATAATCATTGTTTGGACATCAAGTCCGGTTGTATTTTGTCTCAAACATGTGATCAGTTTTCTTGCAATGAATAAAGTAAGGTAATGTCAATCTAAAAGGATAGAACGACCTTCTGTGGCTCATAAAGACTGTTTCTAGCCTAGGTGGGTACAACTGTGATGCTTGGAAATATTGATGTTTTATTTCCCTGAAACAAAGAATGAACATAATTGTTTCAGTGAAATTTAGGCACACCTGCTTGATGAATCTATAAACTGAAGATTGTTTTTTTGAGTGTCCTAGAGACATAGTCACACAGCACTGTGGTAGCTTGGTATGGCACATGTATGTAGAAGTTGTAGGTTGTAATAATACGAACAACACTAATGGTTGTCATTCATTTCTATTTGATTGGACAGTCCTACACCTACAAAAATCCATTTCCCATCCTGTTCTGCTGACAGAAAAGCTGTGTTTGCTTCATTGTCACTGGGAGTATTTCTCTCCATCATTATCCAGAGGAGGTTGCAATTTCAGAAACAGGACAGTGGCACAGTAATGGCACGAATAACTGTTGAAATTAGATTGCGGTTTATTAAAGGGTACAAAGATTGTGGCGAGAAGGGGATTGGACTTGGTGGGACATTGAAACATATAGAAATCTATGGGAGACTGAAATAGACCGGATGGGACATTGTTTTAAGGGAACAGGTTCAAGGATCTGACTGGTTGAACAGAAAAAGGCTCACTCGTCTGTTTAGTTGCAAATCAATTTAATTGGCAAGAGAGGACTAAAATAATGCTTGTCTCGGTAAACACTGGGTCTAGTTTTACAGCAGCACACCTCTCTCTCTCTCTGCCTCCATCCGTGGTGCTGACCGCGATTCAGCCCTTCGGTGAAACTCTCTCGTATATGTTTAAGACAGAACTACAGATGCTGGAAAAATCTGTCTGAATGGGTCCGAAGAAGGGTCTCAACCCGAAACGTCACCTATTCCTTCGCTCCATAGATGCTGCCTCACCCGCTGAGATTCTCTAGCATTTTTGTCTACCCTCTCGTACATGAACACATCAGGTTTATTGGCAAGAGAGAGAACAAAAAGAATACTTGTCTTGGTATGCGTGGGGTCCGTTTTACAGAAGCACACATCTCTCTCTCTCGCTCTCTCTCTCTGCCTCCATCCGTGGCGCTGCGACTCTCTCCCCTCTCTGCCTTCCTTCTCCGCGCCTGGAGGCGAAAAAGCTGTTTGCGACAGCCACGCTAATGGCAGGGGACTGCATCCCAGCCCCCAAGCCCCCACCCTTTTGAACAAAGCCCCTCTCGTACACGCTGAACTTGAACTACACTTCTGGCTCCTGGGAATTTAAACTGGCGCCTGCCTTTGTTACAGGTAAGAAAATCAGCTGACTTTTAAACAACTGCCGGTAAGTCCAGATTGTTTAACCAAACTCGCATACTATTCCATCGAGCAGTCTGGTTACCGTGCATCCATACTGCCAGCAAGCCCCCGCAGGCCCCACCCTGGTCTTGGGAACCTGCAAAGCGCTATCATGTCACCGCAGTTGGTGATGTGCATAAAGCACCGTACACAGCGCTAGAAACAAACTTGGCGTTGCAAATCAATACACAGCGCTGTCGGCTTAGCTCCTGGTAATTTAAACAAAGAGCTGCCGGCTGCAGCACTATGGGTTCTAAATATAGCGCTACAGCCCGCAGCGCAATTGACTTTAAACATAGCGCTATGGCCGCAGCGCTATGGGACACAGATTGTTTGGGCAAAATTTTTGTATAATATTCCACCCCTCGAGCAGTCTGGTTACCGTCACATCCAACCTGCAGGCGTTACCCTCGTTACATCCGGCCCGCAGGCTTTAGTAAAGTCCATGTGGTCTTGATGCCAATCTGCACATACAACGTCGTAATATTATGGCCAACAAGATGTCACAATTGTCAGCGAGGTTGGTGATGTTCTCTCTTTTACCCCACTCAGGTTCAAACCAGTCACCGAGTCTGTATGACCACGCATGGTAGAAATCAACTTGTTTTTTTGGAGGTTCCAAACCTTAATGCCGTCATCAATACCACTAGAGATAATCCGAAAGCTTGCATCATTAAAAGTTGCTGCCAGTACTTGATACGTGTTTTGAAACGTATGGATTGCAGCCTTCTCCCGAATGTCCCATAGCTTCACTGTTTCGTCGTTGCTTCCTGTACAGACCAACTGTGGTCCCCGTCAGGCTTGATACCTGAATTCACAAAGGATGTGTGACCTTTAAGTCTCTTGATTCTTTCACCAGTTTCACTGTCCCACACTGCTAAAGTTTTGTCTGGTGATGCTGTAAAAAGCATGCTGCCATCTGTGTTATAATGAAATTCCATCACTGCTCCACTCTGACCTTTCAATGCAGCATTATTATCACAGTCGCCATAAACATTCCAAAACAATATTAGTCGATCAAATCTTGCAGATGTCAGTGTTGATCCATTCAGGTGAAATTTGCAATAATAAACTTCTCCCTAGTGACCCATTAAAAGCATTAAAGGAACTTGAAAACTCGAGGTTCTTGGTCCCACCTGCAAAACGGCCTGCTGCAGACTCCCCTGCACCGCGGGCAGGGGCTTGTTGTGGGGGTGCTTGGCCTGCACCAGCTCTTGCTATTTCTTTTTACCAAACATTTTCTATTCTATTCGTCAGATCCTGCCGACTACGCCAATTTTTTCAAAGGAACAAGTTCATGGATCTGTCTCGTAGAACAGAAAAAGGCTCAAGGGCCTGTCCCACTTAGGCGACTTTTTAGGTGAGCGCAGGAGAATTTGCCCTCGCCTCATGATTGCCACATGGTCGACACATGTTCTCTGGTGGTCTCTGGTGAGTCTCCTTCATGGTCGCGAGGAGTTCCCGCATACTGGGAACTAGTCGCGGCCTCAGTATGGTCGCCCCAAATGTTTCAACTTGTTGAAACATTTTCTGCAACCAAAAATTGGTCGCCATGGAGAAAATCGATAATCCTGTAGTTGTAAGTGCAGTTGTAGTAGGGTCGCCATGTAGTTGTGGGTAGTCGAGGTAGTCGTAGGTAGTTAATTGCCTTTACTGACCGGGCATTTTCATTGGCTCATTGGGGGGGAAAAGCATAAGCACGAGTTTTCAGGATAACAAACCGGTAATGTTTTTTCAGGACATCCGGTGGCGCTGTTATTGGCTGCCTCCACCCACGGTCTGGTTGTCTTTTTTTTTTGTTTTGTTATGTTTAGAGTGTGTTTTTTGTTTTTTTCAGTATTTTTTATGTGGGGGGAAGTGGGTAGGGTAAGGGGGAAACGTCCTTCAGTCGCTTCCTGGCGAGGATGCGGCTATTATCCGAGTCGCGTCCTTGCCCCCACCCCCCCTCTTGCGGCCTACCAACTGGATTGGCATGGCCTTTCCTGCCGGGAACTTCAGCATCTGCGGCGCTGCGCTCGATACATTGCGAAGCGGGCAAGGCCTTACCTGGGATCGCCGCTTGGAGCTCCGGAGTGTTGGGCCGCTGCTCCAACATCGCGGTTATTTCAACAGCTGAGTTAGTTCAAGTTCATGTATGAGAGGGGATCACCGACGGGCTGAGTAGCGATCAGCGCCGCTGATGGAGGCACAGAGAGGGAGACGTGTGCTACTGTAAAACGGAGCCAGCGCATAACAAGACAAGTATTTTTCTGTTCTCTCTCTTGCCAATAAATCTGATGTGTTCATGTACGAGAGGGGTTCACCGATGGGCTGAGTCACGATAAACGCCGCGGACGGAGGCAGTGAGAGAGAGAGAGGTGTGCTGCTGTAAAACTGGACCCTGCGCATACTGAATCAAGTATTGTTTTTGGCCTCGCTTGCCAATAAAACTGATTTGCAACTAAACAAACGAATGAAGGACCTGTCCCACTTAGCCGATTTTTCAGCAGACTTCTGGCAACTCAAGTTCGTGGCACTCGCCTGAAAAACCGGGAACTGGAATGGTGACTGTCAGAGTGGAACACACACACACACACACACACACACACACACACACACACACACACACACACACACACACACACACACACACACACACACATCGCAAAGGCGGGGGGCAGGGAAAGCATGGGGAGCGCTGTCTGAAATTCACACGGTGCAAAGCCAAGGTGATACAGACACACATCGCGATGAATAGGAAGGTTTAGACGGCTAGCACAGTGTACGGTAAGTCCTTTAAAAGAGGAGGGAGAAGGGAGGAGGGGGGGGGGAGGAAGAGAAGGAGTGGAGACACTTTTAAGAAGCCAGGCAACTTTTAATAAGCGAAAGATACACAGCTGTGAAGTTTGGCGGGCATTTTGATTTGATTTGATTTAATTTTTATCATTGTCTTCAATTAAGAGACAACGAAATTCTCTTTCCCGTAGTCATACAAAAAATAAAATTTTAAAACCCCACAAAAACACAGAACACAGCAGTCCACAACACAAACATCCCCACAGCAGCACCAAAGTTCCCCACTGTGAGGGTAGCAACCAAAGCCCAGTAAACCTCCTCACTGATGTTCCCCAATGTCCACCCGTGGTCGGGGCCTCCCGAGCACTCCGTAGTCCCAATTTCAGACTATAACCAATGGCAGGGGACTGCATCCCAGCAAGCCCCCCTCCCCTGGGAACAAAGCGCTATCAGCCACAGACTGGTATGTAAAGCAATACACATTGCTACAGACTTGGCATGCAAATCAGTACACAGCACTGCCGGTTTGGTGCACAAAGGTTTAAACAGATCTCTGTTGGCTTAGAGCGTGGGGATTTAAACAAAGAGCTGCCGGCTGGAGCACTATGAGTTTTAAATATAGAGCTACCGGCTGCAGTGCTATGGGTCACAGACTGCTCAGGCAAAATTCTCATATAACAGATATTCTGAAGAAAAAGTGTGAGGGGAGAGTGCAATTAAATTGAACAACATTACAATTAGACTGGGGATACTGTTACTGAGATAAATTAAAAAAAAAAACAATGCCTTATCATAGAGAACATCCTTGGAGGGCCCTCTGTTCTGCAATTGCTCTGAAACTTTAGGATGGGGTTTGTTGTTGAGGAAAGCAGTGAGGTGACCACCCATCTCTGTTTGTCAAGACAGTCCTATTCTACAAAGACTCAATTGTGATTCCATGGTGTTTGAGTACACAACAGTATTTCTGGGGAGACAACCAGCTAAGAGAACAGGCAAAATAATATCAGTAACAGATTGTTAATGTGCCAGGTTGGGTAAACAATGCTGTCTAGAACATTTATTTTGCAAAAAATAAATTATAATCTAATTAAAGACACAAAGTGCTGGAGTAAAGGGGCTGCCCCACTTGGGCGACCTAATTGGCGAGTTTAGAAGAGTTTAGGAGATTTTGAAAAAATGTCATGTTGAAGACCTCCTTCGACTATGTAGAAGACCTCCTTCAACCTCCTTCGACCATGTTGAAGACTAGCTTCGACTAGCTACGACTAACATCGAGAAAATTGGACTCCGAATAGTGGAGAGTGAAGACGACCTCCGATCTCCATCGACCGCCCTTCGACTATGATGAAGACGATCTACGACTATCTTCGGCTCGACTACCCTTGATTACCTACGACTAGTATGCTGACCTAGCACGACCTACTATGACTAAACCTACGAGTAAAAAAAATATAGGTTTTTTTCCATGGCGACCTTTTTTTACTCGCGGGCATTTTTCAATGTTGAAAAGTACGCCGCAACCTAGCTGAGGCCGCGAGAACATGGGGCACTATTCTCGAGCATGAAGGAAAGTTACAAAGATCTCCTACGACCTCGTGTCGACCATGTTGCGAGTATGAGTCGAGGGCAAACTCACAAGAACTCGCGAATTAGGTCGCCCAAGTGGGACAGCCCCTTAACTCAGTGGGTCTCAACTTAGCAGTATCTCTGGAGTATTTGAATAGGTGACGTTTCAGGTTGGTTTCCATTTTCAGACTGCTATATTCAAATATCTGACATAGCAGGGTGGCACAGTGGTGCAGCTAGTAGAGCCTTTGAACACCAAATCCTGACCTTGGATCCTCTCCCTGTGGAATTTGTACATTCTCCCAGTGACTGCATGGGTTTCCCTGGGGGTAGATTAACCCTTATTATTCCATACCATTTATAATGCCACTATGTGTGCTGTCGTGGATCATTCACAAACATCGGGTATTCCAGTTTGCTCTCACATCCCAAAGATAAGTCCATTGTTGACTGTATGCACAACTCAGGCATGGGTTTAATGTAGGATTAGTGTGGGTGATTGATGGTTGGCGTGTTCCATGCTATATATCGCTACGGCTCTATAACTCCAGTTCTTACAGTCCTGTACCATAGGACTGCCACATGAGTGGGCTAAACCAAATCTCAGCTAAGCCAGGCTGTTCCCTACAAAACTAGTCAGACTTTTCCCCTTGATTCCTCCTTCATTTTGAAAAGATTATAGGTCACAGTCTACAAGGGAGCACAACGTCTGCTTCCTTGTAAAATGTAGTCTGCAAAGGCAGCATTTCCTCCAGTATTCCAAGGACTGTTGATACAGCTTTAGTGGCAAAGGCTACAGCAATGCTTGCTTGCTGTGCTGGGAAGCAGTTTGGCACAGATTGCTGTTTATGTTGCTATGGTGACTTAGAACAGACCGCTGCAACTGTACTCGATCGCTACAACTAGTAGCAGACGTATTCGTCGACATGCCGACTCTCCTCAATGTTCTGAGGAAGTAGAAGCGTTGATGTTTTCTTTGTGATTGCATTGATGTGCAGGCCCCAGGACAGATCTTTAGGGATATGCACTGACTATTTAAACAGTCCACCCAGCTCATAACATTTGGGAATGCATTGTAAGAGTTGTGAGTTACCATAGTTTTTGAATTTTTTCTAGCAGCGTTATGCAAAAGACTGCTGAAAAGCAGGGCCACCAACATTGGGTGAGAGTTGGGAGTGAGAAATTGCGAGAATCCAAGCCCGAGGGAGTGTTGGGGGCTTTTGCATTTTTCAGCTTTAAATTGTGCAATATGGTGCATACTGTAGCGAGTCTTTTAACTTACACTTGAATGCAATATACAGTGGCTTGCAAAAGTATTTATACCCCTTAAACTTTTCCACATTTTGTCACATTACAACCACAAACGTAAATGTATTTTATTGGGATTTTATGTGATAGACCAACACAAAGTGGTGCATAATTGTGAAGTGGAAGGAAAATGATACATGGTTTTCAAATTTTTTTACAAATAAAAAACTGAAAAGTGTTACTGTTACCGTTTCTTTCATTTTCCTAACAAACTGCCCTGAAGTCATTTTCACCCCCAATATTTTCAGTATTTTGCTGTCTTCCTCTCAGCTGGGACTTTTCCGAAATGCAAAGTCCAATAACTATATAAATTTAAGCAATATTATTCTATTAAATGCGATCTTGAGAGTACATAATATTTTCTGTGGTATTCATAACACAACAATGATAAAAAGATCTTTGTTTTGATTGCACCTACCAACATGCATACATTATTATATTACAGTTAATATGTACCGAGGGCAAATTTTTGTTCCAATGCTCCCCCTTCCAAATTACTTTTACATTGAAGTGATTGAAATCCAAGTGAAGTTTAAATGGCATCATAAAAGTCAAACCTCCGGAATGGATGATATTCATCACGTGGTTGGTTGGGGTCAGTATCAGTACAATTACTATATTAAACTTTGAATCTTCAGTTGTCCAAACTAAAGCCAAATAATAATCTCCTCACATATTTCCCTGCAAGTATCTCTGTCACTCCTTTAAAATATTCCCCTTCTTTGAACAAGCTCTTAAATATCGCATCTGAATCAGTTTCCATCTGATTACAATCCTTGAGGATGTTCATCTATGTGTTCAATTAATAAACCAATGAGATTGGGGACATTGCTATTCAACCTGTCAAAGGAATTGAGGGGGGGGGGGGAGTTTAGAAATAGTCAGTGAGGTAAACAAACATAATAGTTGAGTGGCAAATGACAATAGTGCTACCTTCACAATATTTAACTGAAGGAAATAATGGGTTATCGGGGCTGTATGTTGTGACAGACAGCCTGACACCTTGCATGTTATTTTAATATTACACTTATCCCATCCCCCTGGATATTCCAGATTAATAAATTAAGGTTTTGTCAACTAATTACAAATCAGGCTAATTACAAATCAATAACATTAGCCAACTCTGAAGCATGAAGTGCTGAGCATTGGGATCCAGACATCATGGACAACTGGCCTCAGTTCCCCGCTCACATCTGGCAGTGTTCTCCGTCTGAACCAGGGGCCATGGAGCGTTTTTGAAAGTGGGGTGGCTGAGTCATCACTGATCACTGGCTTTCGGGGTACCCGGTGAGGGAGTGGAGCAACCAAGTGGAGAGAGGGTGTGGAAGTGGGGTGTCCCCCCTCCCAGAGTAGGGACTTTTTTGAAATTTGATGTATTAAAATAATGTTTTAGTGCATTGTAGAAGTATGATTTCAATGTTTTTTGTATTAATTTTTTTTATTAATTTTTTTATTTAAAAAAAAAAAAAATTTTAATTAGAAGTACAGTAAATTACAATAATACACATCAGATATATCTTATTACATTTGTTGTACCACTTCGTTTTTCAAGCTTTAAAAAAGATAGAAATAAAAGAAGTAAGGAAAGTGAGCAAGAATCGTGAAGGTGCAGGAAAATGTTGGGAAAAGAAAGACCCTTAGGGAAGAAGTTTAGAGAAGGAAGTAAAGAAAGGAAATAAGACCCTAAAAAGAAAAGGAAAAAAAAGGAAAAATAATCGCTCTATTGTAACACAAAACTCGCAAAAAAGGATATACCAACCGTGTTTAAAAAAAATATATATATTTTATACCCCCCGTTACCAGATCCTGGTACCATTTATATTTTAAATTACTATTGCACCTTATGCTTGTAATAGTTCCATAAATGCAGACCACGTCTTTTGGAAGTGGTCTGCTTTGCCTGCTTTGTCTCATCTCTTCCAAGTGTAGTGTTTCGAACATGTTTGAAATCCACATTTTTATTGTTGGTATTGGAGCATTTTTCCAAAATTTGAGTATAAGCTTTTTTCCCCATTATTAGCCCGTAATTAAGGAAGTTCATTTGAAACACGTTTAATTCGGGGTTACCTTCCGATATTCCAAAAATGATCCATTCTGCTTTTGGTACAAGTTTTATTTTAAATAATTTTGTGAAGATTTCAAATATTTTGTTCCAAAATGTTTGGATTTTTATACAAAAAACAAAAGAGTGCGCTATGGTAGCTTCTTAATTTCGTACAGAGACATTTCGTTGTCTCTGTACTGTACACTGACAATGACAATTAAAATTGAATCTGAATCTGAATCTTCTTATGACTGACATTTATCACAAATGGGTGAGACATTGGGGAAAAGTTTATTTATTTTAGTTTTTGAATAATATAGTCTATGTAATGTTTTTTATATTGAATTAGAGTATGTCGTACGTTGATCGAACATTTATGCACATATAGTAAGTGTTTATCCCAGCTCTCTTTTGAGATGGGTGGTCTAGCGCTCCCTAATTTTATGTACTATAATTGGGCAGTAAATATTAAAAATATGATTCACCTGCTGGACAATTCTGCCCAGCAGGTGGACTGGATTGTAATGGAGAGAGGGGACTGCTCTCTGTGTAATACTGGAGCGACTCTCCTCTCACCAATGAATCTGAATAACAAAAATTATAATAAAAATCCAATGATACATAGCACAATTAGAACTTGGAAACAAATAAAACAGAATCTAAAATTAAGAAATCTATCTCTTTTAATGCCAATAGTCAATAACCTGTCGTTTAAACCTTCAATTATAGATAAATCATTTACAAAATGGGAAAGAATGGGAATTAAAACGCTCGGAGACTTGTATGAATTAGGTAAATTATTATCATTTCAACAATTGCAACTGAAATATAATTTGAAAAATAATCAATATTTTAAATATCTTCAAATCCGTGACTATCTGAAAAAATACACAAAAGACTATCATAACATGCCCCCAGACTTATTGGATGAAGCCATGAAGATAAAGGCTGAATCAGCAAATCTAATATCATACTTATACAACATTATTTTAAATATAGAAGTACCTACAACCGATGGTATTAGAAGAGACTGGGAACAAGAACTAGCTATAAAAATTTCAAAGCGAGCTGGGATAAACACTTACTATATGTGTATTCATTATTTTTAAGAGGTAACTTTCTAAGGGGTAACTTTTTCCACACAAAAGGTGGTGGGTGTATGGAACAAGCCACCAGAGGAGGTAGTTGAGGCAGGGACCATCCAAACATTAAAGAAACAGACTGATACATGGATAGGGCAGCTTTGGAGGTATGGACCAAAAGCAGGTAGCGTAGCTGGGACATGTTGGCGGGTGTAGGCAAGTTGCGCCAAAGGGCCTGTTTTCACATTGTATCACTCTATGACTACATTATACCTCCACCATGCATGAATGCTTCAAAATCAAGTGATTGAGTTTTATTGCCATATACTCAAGCATAGAAACATAGAAAATAGATGCAGGAATAGGCCATTCGGCCCTTCAAGCCAGCACTGCCATTCAATATGATCATGGCTGTTCATCTAAAATCAGTACCTCTTGCCTGCAGTTACAGTAAGTGAACATCTAGCAGGCAAGCAGGGTGCTTTCTCCAACCACTCCCATTTGAAGTCCACTATCTTCCACCGTTTCTAGCCAGTGCTTGGTACTTACTTCCAGCAGCCACTGGTTGTCCTCCATGATGCACCGAGCCGCAGACTGATCCATGCTGGTCACCTGGGCGAATTTGGCACAGAGACTCACACGGCAACGACGCAACGCTTCCAACGCCTCCGACAGCCCCGGGACTCTTGCACTGAGGCTGCTCCATGGCCGGAGTTGCAGTGAGCGTCGCCAGCCCAGCAAACACTCGCCATCCCCGCTCCCCGTCCGCACCTCTCCCCGCTGCTGCTTCTGCTTCCCTCACGTGGCCCATGCAGTTGATATTAGTTTTTAAATTTTCGTTGGTCACAGAATTTCTCATGACAGAGAGTGCAAAATTTGTGATCAGCGTGAGAATTTGGCAAAATATGTGATTCTCACGCTCAATGCGTGGGAGTTGGCAGCCCTGCCTCTATAATCCCCCTTTCTCCCCCGCTCTCTCTCCCCCCTCTCTCTCTCTCTCTCCTCTCTCTCCCTCTCTCTTTCTCTCCCCCTCTCTCTCCCTCCCACCTCACTCTCCCCCTCTCTCTCTCTCCCCTCTCTCTCTCCTCTCCCTCTCCTCACCCCCTCTCCTCTCCCCTCCCTCTCTCTCTCTCTCTCTCCTCTCTCCCCTCTCTCTCCCTCTCTCCCTCTCTCTCTCTCTCTCGCTCGCCCCCTCTCTTTCTCTCTCCCCTCTCTCTCTCTCCTCTCCATCCTCTCTCTCCATTCTCTCTCCTCCTCTCTCTCTCTCCCCTCCCTCTCTCTCTCTATCTCCCTCTCTCTCCTCTCTCTCTCTCTCCCCTCTATCTCCCCCTCTCTCTCTCCCCTCCTCTCTCTCCTCTCTCTCTCCACCCTTCTCTGTCTCTCTCTCTCTCCCTCTCTCTCTCTCTCCCTTGCTCTCTCTCTCTCTCTCTCCCCCTCTCTCTCCTCTCTCTCCCTCTCTCTCCCCCTCTCTCCCTCTCTCCCCTCTCTGTCTCTCCCTCTCTCTCTCCCCCTCTCTCTCCCCCTCTCTCTCTCTCTCTCTCTCTCCCCCCCCCCCTACCCCTCCCCTCCCCCCTCCCTCCCCCTCTCTCTCCCCCCTCTCTCTCTCTCTCTTCCCCCCTCTCTCTCTCTCTCTCTCCTCTATCTCTCTCTCGCCCCCCCTTCTCTCTCCCCCCCCTCTCCCTCCCACCTCCTCTCCCCCCTGTTCTCTCTCTCTCCTCCCCCCTCCTCCCCTTCTCTTCTCCTCCTCGTCTCCCTCCTCTATCCCCCTCCTCTGCCCCCCCTCTCTCCCTCTCTCCCCCTCTCTCTCTCTTTCCCTACCTCCCTCTCCCTCCCCCCCCCCCCTCTCTCTCTCTCTCTCTCCCTCCCTCTCTCTCCCCCTCTCTCTCCCCTCCCCTGTCTCCCCTTTCTCCCTCCCCCCCTCTCTCCCCCCCTCCCTCCCTCTCTCTCCCCCTCTCTCTCTCTCCTCTCTCCCCCTCTCTCCCTCTCCCTCCCTCCTTTCCCTCCCCCATCTCTCTCTCTCCCCCTGTCTCACCCCCTATCTCTCTCCCCACTGTCTCACTGTCTCCTTCCCCTCTCTCTCGCCACCTCCCTTTGAGAGCCTCTGTCCCTTCGGCACAAAGACTCTCACGGCAGCGGCGCAACGCTTCTGACGCCTCCGACGGCCCGGGACTCTTGCACTGGGGCTGCTCCATGGCCGGAGCTGCAGCGAGCGACTCGCCAGCCCCGCAAACACTCGCCAGCCGCAGCGCCCCGTATCTGTCCCCGCCGCAACTTCTGCTTCCACCCCTCACTCTTTCCCCTAACTCACTCTCCCCTCTCTTTCCCCTAACCTCTCCCTCTCTCTCTCTCTCCCCTCTCTCTCTCTCTCTCTCTCTCTCTCCCTCTCTCTCTCTCTCTCTCTCTCTCTCTCTCTCTCTCTCTATCTCCCCCTCTCTCTCCCCCTCTCCCTCTCTCACCTCTTTATCTTTGCCCCCTCTCTCCCTCTTCTCCCCGTTTCTCCAACACCCGCGGCCCATGCAGTTTATGAGTTTTGAAATTTTCGTTGATCACAGAATTTCTCACGACAGAGCGTGAGAAATTTGTGATCAGCGTGAGGGCGTGAGAATTTGTCGAAATGCGTTATTCTCACGCCCAAAGCGTGAGAGTTGGCAGCCCTGTTAAAAGAGACGGCTTGACAATGTTTATCAGTGTCCTGGAAGCGTGGAATTGAAGTAAGCCTTTCAGTGCCTTATGACTGTTCCTTCATTTAATTGTCATACTATCCTCTCCTCGCTTAACTGAAATCTCTCTTCTCAGAATGAAAGCACTAGTTATCTTAGATTCTATATCATTCATGGAATGGATGGTTCAATATTCTTAACTCCCTTTTTTTAGTTAAAAAGGGTTTCTGATTTTAATTCCAATGGACATAAGGCAGAAAGGCTCTTTCGAATGGAACTGATTGTTCAAGTTCAAGTGAGTTTAGTGTCATGTGTCCCTGATAGGACAATGAAATTCTTGCTTTGCTTCAGCACACAGAACATAGTAGGCATTTACTACAAAACAGATCAGTGTGTCCATATACCATTATATAAATATATACACACATGAGTAAATAAACTGATAAAGTGCAAATAACAGATAATGGGTTCTTAATGATCAGAGTTTTGTCCGAGCCAGATTTGATAGCCTGATGGCTGTGGGGAAGTAGCTATTCCTGAACCTGGTCGTTGCAGTCTTCAGGCTCCTGTACCTTCTACCTGAAGATAGCAGGGAGATGAGTGTGTGGCTAAGATGGTGTGGGTCTTTGATGATACTGCCAGCCTTTTTGAGGCAGCAACTGCGATAAATCCCCTCGATGGAAGGAAGGTCAGAGCCGATGATGGACTGGGCATTGTTTACTACTTTTTGTAGTCTTTTTCTCTCCGCTCAAGTTGCCGAACCAAGCCACGATGCAACCGGTCAGCATGCTCTCTACTGTGCACCTGTAGAAGTTAGAGAGAGTTCTCCTTGACAAACCGACTCTCCGTGATCTTTTCAGAGGCGCTGATGTGCTTTCTTGATAATTGCACCAGTGTTCTCGGACCAGGAAAGATCTTCAGAGATGTGTACGCCCAGGAATTTGAAGCTCTTGACCCTTTCAACCAAGTTCATCCAAGGTTTCTGATTGGGAAACACTCGGAAGGTTTTTGTAGGGATGCAGTCCTCCACACATTTCTTTATGAAGTCTGTAACGACTATGGAGTATTCGTTCAAGTCCGTTGGCGAGTCCATGAACTCGGATTGCATTGCCAATATTAATGATTATGACTGATTAAAATGTTGTGAAGCTGTTATTAATCTCTTAACACCAGATAAATGCTGTCAAAAGCATTGCCAATGTTTCTGATCAGCCCTTTCCTGTTTGCCGGCCAATTGAACCGGTGGGTTATGTTTTAAAAAAAGGCATTATCCCTCTCATTATGTAACCTCAGTACCTTGTTTTGACTCTGCATGCCAAAGTGGAAGCACACTGATAAATTGATTTAAATCAAAGTATTGCCTAAATGAACTGGTATTTCACCATGAGAATCATAAATGCTCTCAGGCAGATTTCTGCTGGAAATCTTAAGCAGCAATGATGTAGCAGAAAAATTAAGTGACTAGCATGGAAATATCAAATAGATGTTAATGCTTACAAAAGATCAATGTTGAAAATAGGTGCAGCAGCTGCAGTTGATTTCAGTCATGAAATGTCAAGGCCAAGTGATTATTGCTTCCACTTCTGCTAAAATGTATGACAATGTGCACAGGCTGTTCTTGACTGCTGTATAATTTATGCCCACTCAATAGTTTGCATAAATTCTCCAATACATTTTTTTTCCTGTGAAGTAGCAAGCAGTAAATTTGTGATTAAAAATAAATATTTGAAAAGTGCTTAATATCTGGCAGATTTCCATGGTTGCTGAAGTAATAAGGGGACAGAATAATTACTAATGAAATATTCAAAGGCAGTAGCTGATGAGTGATAACCAAAAGAGAGGTAGAAAAGGAAATCAATTATTTTGTAGTGCTCTCTAGCTGCTGAATTGTATTTAAATACTTATGTATTTGCCTATCAAGGAAAAAAAATCTGCTGGTGGTAACAGATAATTCCTTTTCTTCCCCACCTCCTACATGGCACGCATACACGCACGCATACACCCATCCATACACACTCGGGTTTGCTCAGCATTCAATTAGAAGTCATCACAATAGGTAGAAGTCAGAGTTATTCTCCTACTTAATTGTCTTCTGGCATTGGAATTACAATAGATATATTCTTAGAATAAGGAAGTGATGTAAATCTAAAGCAAAATAATAGTTACTTTTAATAGAAGGAAATTATTTTAAATCTCACCAGAACCTTTTGAGTTAGATTACTGTCTAAGCAATGATTTTGAACTTCTGAAACAAAGAATGGAAATATGTGGCACAAAATAACCCATTTGGTGAATATGCAGATAGTGCTTTTTTGCAGTGAGAGTGTACAATAGGTAAGTAGGCCATTTGACACAATAGAAAATAGGTGTCTCTACTGCATATTTTTCTTTTAATCATTAATTTATGGAATTATTATTTATATGATGTGCACTTTGAAGAATTAATTAATTGCTACGTTCCTGGATAAATAATAATTTTTATATAGACAAAAATATGGATTTTGCTCTCGTCCATTGATCAGAAGAAGAAAATGGTGCACTCAGCTGTCTGATATTATTAGAATTCCTTGATTTTATATGAACTGTATCATTGCCATAATTATTAGACTATGAGCAAATCAGAGAGTAATTTTTGCAATTAATGCAGTTTCAGACTAGAATCTGCTTCAATGTATTCTTATGCTTAGTTAAAAAAAATAATATTCAGTAAGAATCTCTTACACTGAGTTAAGCATTATTTGGCTGTAAGAGAGCATTTTACTTGCAGCTACACTTTTGAAAGGAATGTTATGTTCCCAGAGAATTGTGGTGGTGAAAATTGCTTTGAACGTTTTAGGTTCAGGTTTCTACATACACTTCTCCAGCTGGAAGCACCACCTTACGAGGTGTTCATTTGTGAGATGTAAGTGTTGCTGGCAAAGACAGCATTTATTATCCAATAAATATTTTTGGTAGCCTAGCTTGATATGCTAAACTACTTCTAAAGATGCACAATCTCTTGTGTCCAGTGTGAGATGTTACAAATGTAGCATGCGGGAGATTGAGTGGACGGGTTAACATGGAGTATGGGCAGAATTGGGATGGCGGATGGTGTAGAGAGATGGTGTAAGGAAGAGAAAAGAATGAGAGAATTGCTTGAGAGAGGAGGAGTGTAGCAAAGCACTGTCTCAACCAAACACCTGGAGTTACATACTTAATTTGAAAGCTGGGGCTTCCCAACCTGCCCCTCCATCTATTAGCATGAGGCGGCAGCAGGATTAGCACAGTGACTGAATTCTAGGACAAATGAAAATTGCTTTCATTTTGGGCCTGCGACTCCATCCGATATCTGGATCCAGTTTCATCCAGTGTTACATAAGTCCTTAAATTACTTATGGGCCACTTAGTCGATTTTTCAACTGACTGCCGGCGACTGTCACGTTACCAGCAGTCGCCTGAAAAACCGGCAATTGGAACGGTGACTGTCATAGTGGGGACAACACACAAACACATCGCTCCTTCACTAGCCCGTTATGCAGGCGGGGGACAGGGCAAGCGGGGGGAACGCTGTCTAAAAAATTCACAAGGTTCAAAGCCAAGATGATACAGATACACACCGCGATGAACAGGAAGGTTGGCGCTGTAAAAAGACAGTTGGAGCACAGTGTACAGTAAGTCCTTTAAAAGAGGGGGGAGTGAGGGGGGGAGAGAAGGGGAAGAAGGAATGGAGACAACTTTTAACAAGTCAGAGATACACGGCTGTGAAGCTTGGCGGACATTTAACATTACCGGTCAGTTATCCTTGGTTCTGAAAACTACTGCTTACCTTTTTTTCCCCCAATGAGCCAATGAAATTCACAGGTCAACACCGGCTACAACCTGCGATAGTCTCCTGCAGTCGTCTATGTGGGACAGGCCCATTAATGCCACATTGACAACATTTGAGCTTGAGATTCTACCCAGGTCTAAAATTTAAACCTGAAAAGTTGACTGTTTTACTTCCCACTGAGTACTTCCAACAATTTCTGTCTTTTTTTACATTTGCAACAAAAGTTTTTTTAATTCCATCATGGTCACTGGAACTGTGAGGCAGCAGCACTAACTGCTGTATCACTGTGCTGCCCAGTCAAACACAGACTTGCCTTCCTCTGCTCTCTGCTCTTCTCCCAAGGTTCAGGGCTTCTCAGAACATCTCATTTAAAAAAAAACTATTTCTGGCATGAGAGCTTGTGCGCATTGAAGGGGACACGCAACCAATCGGAACTTGGTACACTCGCAGCACAGGAGAACAGTGAGTGAACTGGCAAAAAATCATAGCGCTATCGCAAACCGTTTTTGCACAATTAGAAAGCCAACCAAAACAGAAGATAACAAGATCATAGTTTTAGTTATGTATAGATATTATTGGAGGTTGCAAAAGCAAAGAACCAATGAAAAATACTGATAACCGTTCAACTGTGCAATTAAAACTCGTTACCGTATATCCCGAAGATGAAGACGCACCCCCATTATGAGATGCTACACTTTGTAAAAAGGCTGGCGGGACAGGATCAAGGGTTTGGTTTAGTCAGTAGAAAGGAAGATGTGAAACTTCTTCAAGGAGGCAATCTGGACCGGGGAGCCTCCATCTTCGCCTGTCCCACAATGTGCCGTGCGGTTCAGGTCTGAGGGATGGGGACTTCCTGCCTCAGGGAGATCACATAATGGAGAGAGACCGGGATGGAGTAGCCAGCCTTCCGTCTAGTAGCTACCCGCCAACCACCACCCACCGGTTGTGCCTGTGCCGAAGGACACCGTGGCTGGCTGGCAGGCCGGCCGGTAGAAGGCGCTGAGGTGATGGCCTATTCCGCTGTCTGGTCCCAGCGGCTGCTTGCAGCCACCCAGGTCAGCTGAGTGTCCCGCGAAAGGCTGCAGTTCCCAGGTCGGCTCGCTTGACCCAGGTCTGGCTGTAGCGTCCAGGTCGCCTGCGTGCCCCGGGACTGGCTGCAGTTCCCAGGTCGCGAAAACTAATTGAAAAAAAATACACCTGCGGGCCGGATGAGTTTGGGTTACAGGCCAGATCTGGGCCATAAGTTGCCGACCCCTGTGTTAGGCCTCATTGTCCCCCCCCCCCATGTTTTAAAAACGATTTAGCCAAAGTCTATCTTTCTGGGCTAACAAGCTAACCTTTGGCCTCCAAGACGCAGGTACATTTTCGGGCCATATTTTAGAGTAAAAAATAACGTCCTCATTGCCGGGAAATACGGTAATTGCATATACATTAAAAAAAATCATGATTGATCTTACAGTTGTTCAACGACCTGCTCGTGAAATAGTGCAGACCTTTGATGGAATAGTTTACGTTTTCTCACCACTAATTAATTGCCAGACGTTCAATGCATTTTTATTACAATACAACGGTTTATTTGTCACATTGCACAAAAAGTGCAAGTGAAATGATACGTCAGCAGCGATACAATGATAAAGGGCACACACAAAAACACAATAAATTTTTAACATAAACATCCACCACAGCATTCATCACTGTGGTGGAAGGCACACAATTTGGCCAGTCCTCCTATTAGCTAAGCATTTTGACATTAACCAAAAATTGGCTATTTTCTGGATGCATGTATAGATTTTCAAGTGCTTAATAGACACATTGATCTGAGGAAGTGCCAATTTTAAGGATGTAGTTGAAAGTCTCAAAAATTTTAACCACTTTTAATTATTTATCCACTGTAGCACCAAGTGTACGTTTTTGCAGTGCAGCTGTTTTTTGACATTCTGGAATTGCTTTTAATGTGTTCTGAAATAGACAACATTAAAAAGAAAAGTCAACTATGGGGACTATCCTAATACAACAGTGGAATTAGTTTGAAAGATGCAGAGTGACATTAAATGCCGCTGATAATTTCATGTTATCAGTATTTTGTGGAAAATAATGTTTGACCTTTCCTGTGATATAATACATAAGCAATTATATTTTGTTACTAAAGCAGTTAAAAGCTTGTTTTCTAATCCTTTATACTTTTTAGAACGCAAAGTAATGTTGGCTTTATTTCTGAATTGTTTGGTTCTTCAGAATGTATCATATTTGTGTTACATTTGTCATTTCAGTATATTTTATGAACTTGGCAAATGTTCAGATAGTTGGCACTGATGGTCTCCTTCTCTGTATGAATTTTGCAGGTTCCGCAAGTCAACTGACAATTACATTAAGGAATAAACAGCAGGAACAAAGATAACAAAGCTGATTTGTTGAGTTGTTTTCAAGTGATAAAGAATGACAAGGATGAATATGAAAGAAAAGAACAATTCATGAATGAAGAATACAGCAGTGAGAAGGTCAAAAGTACTTTTGATCTGCCAAGTTGGCTGAGGAAAGATGCTCTGTTTCACACGGCTCTTTTACTAACAAATTATCATATAAATAAGTACATTATCAACGGAAGTTTTTATGTTTCTAGTCTAAAAATACAAAAACATATTTGACATCTATCCATCACAGACCATTGATTAAATGGCCTGTTAATAATTTAAAGTGACAGCAAGAGAGATTGAAGATGACGTCCTCAGTTATTAACAGCATGTTCAGCACTGACAAAGAGGGCAACAAACAGGAAAAAAAGAACAACAATGATCAACCAATGGGAACAGATGGAGACAGTAATGCAAATCAAATAGTATCCCAGATTCCTACAATAGAAGAAAAGGAAAAGAGAAATAATCTAACAGCTGACAATATGAATGAACAACATCAGGTGCCACAGAATATACTATTGCCAAATGAATTTCTGGATGTTTCTTTGAATCAAGATGGGGCACCTCAAGCAACCGATGTTCGAGGTGAAATGGGAAAAAGTACCAACCTGGAGTTTACAGAAACATCTCCCCACCATAATTGAAAGTGCAGAACTCAGACAAACCGAAGCAACCATGCACCATGAGAAAGGTTGTAGTTCACAGTGTCTTAACAAGGAAAATTGGGAATATGTTCCAGGTGAAGCTGCCGGTGTTCCTCAAATTGAAAAGGATTGTTATTCTACAGGAAAGAATAGTTATGCAGCTGACGCTGCTGTTGAACTACAGCAGCCAAAAACAGATGTTGCAGACAAAATTGAAAAAAATCATTTCAAACATTTGTCATTTAAGGACTCTTCTTCCACCAATTCTATAGAAAAACCTAATGAAAAGCAGACAGCACCAGAAAGAGTTGTTGGGTGTTTATCTGAGGATGTCTCAATGATTAGTTGTTGTGCTGAGTCTGTGAATTTTCAAGAATTCTGCATGGATGCAAATAGTACGTATAATTCACAGCATACAACACCCTATCTGGTCAGAGCCATGTCTCCATCTGATCCACTTGACTTGACCTCAGATGTATTTAATTCTAACATGCCTACCTCAAAAAATATGAATTCAGTCCTAGAGACCCAAACACATGTAGAAAGACAACCTGACTTCAAAAGCATGATTCAATGTGAAAGGATAGAATCTGCTGTGTGTTCAGATGGCGAACTGCTGGTGCCCATTAATAAATTGGAAGTCCAGGTAAACCTAAATGCATTATCCAACCAATATAACATAAATACTGATCACAGTTGTCATTCTGTGAGTAACTGGCAGGAAACAGCTGAATTTTTGCAGAACGTTCAAAACAAGAGAGATATTTTTAAGGGAAATGGGAGTACAGATCCTTGTGATGTTAGTCAACAATCACCTCCATCGGAAACCGAAGAGGAAATGCAGCTGAATGATCTACAAGACAGCACAACAGGGCAATACGTTAAGAGCCCTCAAGAACACCTATTAGAAACTTCTGCCAAAGGCTGCTCAGTATTTGAAAACACTGCCTCCGTATTGTTGAGTCAGGTTTGTAAAGAAAGAAAGCAGGCTGAATATGGTGCCCAGCATTTTATTGGCCCACCTGAACAACTTGGAAGTTTTTTTTCAAATGTTAGTAATGATTTGACTGGCACAGATTCTACTAATTTTGGAGTTACATGTGAGGCAGAAAACTATGTTGAAATTGTTAAGCTACCATGCACAGGAACTGATACATTTTCTAAGCAGGAATTTAACAGCCATTTTGATATCTTTGAAATCAATGTGATCAGAAGTGAAGACACAAAGCACTCTTTAGAGACTGATGGCAGTCTACTAAAACATGAAACAGATCAAGTGAAAAGCATGACTAAAATGACAGAAAAGAAAGATTCTGATGAGCTGAAAATCACAGAGTCGGGCAAATCAAAGCAACATATTTCTGAGTCGGATTCAGTTCTAGATGAGGCAGCATTGTTGACATCAAAAGATGAAATTGGTCAGCATAGCAATGAAACTTCCACAAGAAAGACAGAAAGACCAATTCAACAGAAAGTGAATGAAATAAATAGTAATTTAATCATAACTCTGGAAAATCTGCCACAAAGTGTTTCTGCGGACCATCGGCCTGCTGAAAACCTACTGGTCTCAATGGGTTCAAATTCCACTCTTAGTACTTGCCCACAGTTTCAACAGATGATAAGTATGCAAGTTACTGATCATGCCCCAAATTCTGCTTTTGAACAGCTCTCGTTACTACATGCTGGAAAATTGCCAGAACCTGTGCCTATCCCTCTTTCAGGGAAAATGCAGTCATTAAATTCATTCTCTAAAGTTCTTGATAAAGCTGTTTATAATAGCGGAATCCCAAAGCCAATTATACAGTATCCCAGGACTGTGCTAACACACAAAGGAGAAGCAGAAATGAATGACCAACCCAAGTATGAAGGGGCAACTGAAGCTAAACTCATTCCAAAACCCAAATATGTAAGACCGAAAATAATAACATATATTCGAAAACCAATTCAGGTGAAACCACTTGATATTATGCACAATGACATGGGACTGTCATCAAAACTTTCAACATGGTCCGAATCAATTGCTAAACCGTCCGTTTTAAAAGAAATCAAGTCATGTGAAAATAAACCTCTCTCAGTGCTCAGTGTTCCTGGTTCTTCTCACGACAGATACAAACCAGAATTACAAAGAACTAAGATATATACAACCGGATTGATGGTATCTGGAATTAAACCACCTGGTCGGAAAACTTTTCCCAGGATGATACCTACTTCCGGTGAGATCACATTAAAGAAATCTACTGAAACATGTATCGAGGAGAGCATTTCTGAGGTAAGAACAACGTTTAACATTTTGGATATATGTGTTTGAGTTCAATATTGACAAATTAAACTTAATTAGCATACTCAAAAAAATACAAAGTACTGGAGTAACTGACTGGATCATGCGGCATGTCTGGAGAACATGGATAGGCGACATTTCGGGTCGAGACCCTTCGTCAGATTGATTGTGGAGGGGGGGGGAGAAAGCTTGATAAGCCGAGAGGCAGGACAAAGTGTGGCAGGCCATAGGATGACATAACAAGGGCCTGCCACACTTTGACCTGCTTTTCTCTTTTTCCAGTTTTCTTCTACCCCTTACAGTCAGTCTAAAGAAGGTTCTCGATCCAAAACCTTGTCTATCCATGTTCTCCAGAGATGCTGTTTGACCTGCTGAGTTACTCCAGTACTTTGTGCCCTTTTGTGAATCTGCAATTCTTTGTTTCTACATTTTGGTTAGTATACTGTTTCCCTATGCAGATTGCATATTCGAGAGACAGTGGATGGTATTTATTTACATTTTAACATCTTTACCTGGACAAAATACAGCAAAGGCTTCATTTGAGTGAGATAACCAATTGAAGCAATTAGTCTTTGCCTTTTCCCTTTTTTTTAAAGAAGTTTCACAATTGCCGCTACACATATTTCCATCCTTTGACAATGTCTGTGGCATGAGAGGATTGAAAAATGACAGTGAGAATCCATCTCATTCCTACCTTGGTAGGTTAAAGTGAATAGGATATAGTTGATCAAGATTTTGCAGTTTAACTGCTTAGAGAAAGTTAGGCCCCTTAATATAGTCCCAGAAAAGAGATAATTTCCAAAGCTGAGTGTTTTGACTTCATAATATCACTCCTCTCTTTTATTAAGCAGATATTTATTAAAAACTATGCCTGCATCTTCCAACTACACACAACTTTTTTTTTAATGGGCAGTCCTTTCCTTTGATCTTCTCTTTCCTTTCATGCCTTTCATGTCTTTAAATCATATCTTTGAATCTCACGAAGTCAATTTACTTCAAAGCTCATACCTTCTGCGTCCTATTTTGTCTTTTACCTTTGTGAAAATGCTCACAGTTTCTCATCACATGTCAAGCTGGAAAAAGTGGCTGGGTCTCAATTTACAAGACTTTGTATGGCAGCAGGATCTTGACAAAAGCAAGCCAGTAAATGGGCCAAAAAAACTACCGAGAACACCTTTGGTGACTGCTAAGCCATCCTCCCAGCCTAGTCATTTGTCAAAGCTATCAGAATGCTTTGAAATGCCTAATATTCTTAAGCATCCAAAGATTATTAAAAATGAAATAAGCAAATTAAAAAAAGATTATACATTTAAAAAGGAATAAGAAATATAGAGCAATAAGAACTGAATAGAAATAAAAAGAACTATAAATCAGCTAATAACATGTAAAAACGTTCAAATAATTTTGAACAGTTACAGCAAATGCAGGTAATTAATGTAACTTATTCTTATTAACTTCCCTGAAGAAGGGCCCTGACCCGAAACATCACCTACTCATGTGTTTCAGAGATGCTGTCTGGCCCACAGAGTTACTCCAGCATGTTGTGTCTTTTATTTACTTTTTTCCTTATACCAGTAGAGCTGATTGAATCAAATTTAGTTGGGCATCCATTGTCAGGTTTAACTTGGCACAGAGCCTATGAACGAATTCTCCACACAAATGCTGGGGAATATCAGCAAGTTCACACTCCCAATGGTAGACTTAATGACAGATTTGCCACAGGAACCCGTCAACAAGATTGAGAATTCTGTATTTGGTGCAAATACACTGGCCCGCAGACTTACTGGTGTTTATGAGTATAAACACGAGCAGTAGGATTCAGTGCAAAGTTTCCTAACAGTAAGAACGATGACTGTATAATATTAAATGTGTGAGTAATTCAAATAGTTGAAATAGTAAAGCAGGAATGGAGGGAATCATTCCCCTCCTAAAAATAAAATACTGCATGTGTTGGAAAGCTGAAAACAATCGACAGGTCATTCAGCAGCAGAATGGCTAGCAAAACCAACGTGAGTTCTGAAGAAGGGCAATATCCAAACTTTTATATTTCCTTTCGTTCTGTAGATGCTGCCCACTTTGCAGAATATTTGAAGGGTTTTCTAAGTGCTTTTTAAATTATGACGAGTTAATTGTTTGTTTTTAAGTAGGCCCATTTAACGATTTTTTAGATTCAGTAATTATTTATTACTAAAACACTGCCATGTCTCTGTGCCATGGTTTTGAAGGTATGCTCTAAATTTTTAGATCTGTTGTAGCATGTTCTCGGACCAATTGAATCCACAATCAAGAAACTATAAGAATACAAAGAAAAAAATGCTGCAAATACTGGAAATGTTTAAAACTGAATATTATGGATATTCCTGGTCATTGTGCAATTTCAGTCCATCTGCCTCTTCAGCATTTCCAAGGGTTTAAGAACAGTGGTCATTGGAAGTTCTCTGCAACTGCATCCTGCTGTCCCCATACATTCAGACAGTATACTTAATTAACAATGTGGTATTAAGGTCCCACAAATCAGTTCATATAGTTGATTCAACCTCAACCCATATCATATCATATATTAAAGAGTTCCCCCATCATAGAGGCTAAAGTCCATATTTATAAATGTCACATTCATAATTTTGTTTCTGAGTTTTTGTGTGAACATCAGTATAAGATATGATTTCCTTTTTAATGAAATAGAGGGTTTTGCTGTGAATATATTCTGAATTTATGTATCTGAGAAATGCCACAGACATAACAACTCTCCTGCAGTTTCCTTAAAGTATTCAACAAGTGTAATATTTGACCCAGAAGTGTTAAGATTCACCTACATAATTGGAGAAAAGTCTTTGGGGAAGGACAATTCGGCCAAAGTTAATGCATAATTCTATGTGTTGAGATCAATATAAAAAACACTATTGTTAGCGTTTGGTTTAAATGTAGGTTGAATCATCATTTTTTCTGATATTTTCTTGGTAACTAACAATAGTCCAAATTAGATGGTGTATTTTGAAGTGTTCCTTCCACACAGAAAATATTATATTACTGTGCATTAATAAAAAATATTTTAAATCCATGGATGAAATGTAAAATGCAATAGTGATCATTCAGTTAACCTATACAAAATGTTTAGGAGGCATTTAGTATAGCTGGTAAGATGACCAACCTTAAAAAAGCTTAATTGTTATCAAATCACCCTGTAACAGCAATTTTGTTTGATCAAAGACTGCTTTATTAAGGATTTGACCCTTTGAGATGTATAGTAATTTGCATCTAATGATTAAAGTATGATCACACAGTGAAGGATACCTCTGTAATCTTTTTGAAGGCTGTTGGAGAAAGCACTTAGGAAGATGAGATCAGATACAAATCACTTTAGCAGTTTTACTGCAGCAAGTAAACAACCCAGAAATTTGTGCTTAGAAAATGTATCAGTTCCTGTGCATGGTAGCTTAACAATTTCAACATAGTTTTCTGCCTCACATGTAACTCCAAAATTAGTAGAATCTGTGCCAGTCAAATCATTACTAACATTTGAAAAAAAACTTCCAAGTTGTTCAGGTGGCCCAAGTAAACAACCTAGACAGTTAGCTGCTATATACTGACATAGTGAAGCTACACCATATATATACTACAGGTGTTAACATCGATCATTAATAAAATATGAACATGACATTTTTCTTCAGCATGATGATGTTGAGTATTGTTGGTGATGCACTTACCCAGGCAAGTGGAGCAGTATTTTCTCGAAAACCAGACAAATACGCTGAGATTTTTACATATTTCGGTGGCAGTTTTAAGAAGTGCTAGACTAAATGGGACCCGTTGGTCACCCACACGGGAGGGCTGGTCACCCAACGCAATATTATACCTCTCCACCAATTCCAATATTGCTGAGCGGGGGGCTTTCTGTTGCGTTAGTATGGGTGTTGTGGGCCGAAGGGTCTGGTTTCCAGAGAAACTGCCAGATATTGTGCCCAAAACAGGTGCAGACTCTGTGAGAGAGAAGGGGGAGAGGGTGGACTGAATGGATTATTGGACTGGCAGTTCAGTGAGTCATGGCTGGATGGCTGGCAGTTCGCTTACTCAGGGCTGGTGGGCTGGCAGGCTGGCAGTGCAGTCACTCATGGCTGGTGGGCTGGCAGTAGACTTCCTCACGACTGGTGAGCTGGCAGTGCAGTCACTCACGGCTGGTGGGCTGGCAGGTCAGCCACTTACAGCTGGTGAGCTGGCAGTCACTTACTCACGGCTGGTGGGCTGGCAGTGCAGTCACTCACGGCTGCTGGGCTGGCAGTTCAGTCACTTACAGCTGGTGGGCTGGCAGTTCAGTCACTTACAGCTGGTGGGCTGGCAGTGCAGTCACTCACAGCTGGTGGGCTGGCAGTTCACTCACTCACGGCTGGTGGGCTGGCAGTGCAGTCACTCACGGTTGGTGGGTTAGCAGTTCAGTCACTTACAGCTGGTGGGCTGGCAGTTCACTTACTCACAGCTGGTGGGCTGGCAGTGCAGTCAGTCACGGCTGGTGTGGTGGCAGTTCATTCAGTCACCCCTCCTCCCTTCATCCCCCCACTCTTCTCATTGCCATTCCCCTCCCCCCCACGCATTCAGCCCATCTCCCGACAACCTCCCTTCATGCACTCTTAGCGGCTCTTCCACAGAGCAGCCATTCCTGCCTATTAAGTTCCCATTGTGATGAAGAACACGCAGGCATGAAAAGTGGAAAAAGGATTTATTACATTTTAAATGTGAATGACTTAAAATATAAGAACAATTTAAATGTTAAAGATGAGAATTATTAAGTTCTTTCTTGTTGTGTCTCTTGTGTTCTGCTGCTCACTGCCTCTTGATGGCTATTTGCTGTTGATAAAAAAAGAGACAATTTTAAAATAGAGAGATTGAGTGATTAGAATTTGTTGTAATTCTCAATCCTCTGGTCTCACTGAAGAATTTGTGCAAAACATTTTTTTGAGGCGGGGCTGTCGGGGTGGGGTGGGGGGTGGCAAACGAGGGGGACGGCTTCAGGCGGGAGCTCACGTGGACTGATGAGGGAGGGGGTGTCCTGCAGCGGGAGATAGGGGCGGCTTCAGGAGGGGGAGCCTATAGCCAGGCGGAGGGCAGCGTCTTGAGGTGGGGATGCCAGTGGGGGGGGGGCGGTGAACGACCCACTCAAGGCCTCTGGACTCACTGCCTTGGAACTAATTCATGGTCTCTGCACTGACCCACTCACTCAATCATGGCCTCTGGACTGACATACTGAATCACGGCTTGTGGACTGACTGACTAATGCCCGACTTCTGGAGTCATGTCCGACTTTTGTAAACTGAAAACTGTAACATCCACATTGAGGAACAGCTTCTTCCTGACAGCCATCAGGCTACTAAACATAACGAATAAGCCTTGAACTACAAAATACTATTATTCGTACTATTTGTTGACCACACACACACCCTCCACCTCACACAGACACTCACATACACACAGACTCTCTCACACAGACTCTCTCACACAGACTCTCTCACACAGACTCTACATCACACACACACACACACACACACACACACTCACACACACACACACACACTCACACTCACACTCACACTCACACTCACACTCACACACACACACACACACACCCAATACTAAAATGCCAAGTAACTTCAGAACGTGGTAAAACATAGTGTGTAAACCGAATGATTCAAACGTTTAAAGTCTCCTGTAGAGGCTGCTGCTTCTGAAGCAAAAAACGTGTTTTAAATAACGTCCAACAAACACACTCACCATAGACAGAGCAGTCAGCTCTCTTGAATTATTCAACAACGTCTTCACTATGCCTTCTGCAGTCAGCGCCATCTTGCCACGAACCGGAAATGACGCACTCAGCTCCATCTTGCCGGAAATGACGTTATCGGCGCCATCTTGCCACTAAGCGGAAGTCACGGAATGAGCGCCAATCACAGTCCTGATCTAATAAAATGTTTATTCACGCTTTATCCATCCGAAAACTGTTGCAACGATTTTAAAAACCAAGACAGGCAATTTGGCAACCACTTTACAATCAATCCATTTTCTGAACACAAACTTTTTAAAAGGCAAGGCAAACAATTTGGCAACCACTTTACAACCAATCCGTTTTCTGAACACAAACTTTTTAAAAGGCAAGGCAAACAATTTGGCAGCCACTTTACAATCAATCCATTTTCTGAACACAAACTTTTTAAAAGGCAAGGCAAGGCAAACAATTTGGCAGCCACTTTGCAAACAATCCATTTTCTGAACACTTTTTAAAAGGCAAGGCAAACAATTTGGCAGCCACATTACAATCAATCTATTTTCTGAACACAAACTTTTTAAAAGGCAGGGCAAACAATTTGGCAGCCACTTTGCAACCAATCCATTTTCTAAACACAAACTTTTTAAAAGGCAAGGCAAACAATTTGGCGGCCACTTTACAATCAATCCATTTTCTGAACACTTTTTAAAAGGCAAGGCAAACAATTTGGCAGCCACTTTGCAACCAATCCATTCTCTGAACACTTTTTAAAAGGCAAGGCAAACAATTTGGGAGCCACTTTACAGCCAATCCATTTTCTGAACACTTTTTAAAAGGCAAGGCAAACAATTTGGCAACCACTTTACAACCAATTCATTTTCTGAACACTTTTTAAAAGCCAAGGCAAACAATTTGGCAACCACTTTACAACCACATCGAGGGGACTCACCATCGAGTAGACGTGCGTTCAGTGTTATTCGCAGCTCAGGGAGCCGTGACCCTCTCGCTTCCACCATCTCGAAGAGACTGAGTGAGGCACGAGACTTCCGGGTTTTATAGTCCCTCCCCCCTGCCGTCAGCAGGAGCAGCAGAGAGAATGTTGATATTTTTAAAAACATTAATAACTCTCTGATTTTTCATCGATGGGAAAAATCCTCTGGTCCAGTCCGGCGGAGGTTGCATCTGAGCAAGGTGGCCAAAAATGACGGTCGTAAGTGGCGGCGTTCCCTCGGAAATCACGAAACAGAAAGAGAAAGTGGTCTAGATCTTAGTTTTAGTAATATAGATATCTATATTACTAAAAGTCTGATCTTGACTGCTTTTGGCCCACTGTGTTGCGGTTTCTGAGAGAACGCCGCCACCTACGGCCGACATTAATGGCCACCTTGCTCAGAGCCCCCCTCCGCCTTCCGGGACCAGAGGATTTTTCCCATCGATGACAAATCAGAGAGATGTTAATGTTTTAAAAAAAATCCCCATTCTCTCTACTGGCGGCAGGGGGGACGGAGAAGGGACTATAAAACCTGGAAGTGTCGTGCCTCACTCATTCTCTGCCAGACCCAGAAAGCGAGAGGGTCACGCCTCTGAGCTGTGAATAACACTGAACGCACGTCTACTCCACGGTGAATCCCCTCGATATGGCTGCTGCAAAATTGTTTGCCTTTTTATTTAAAGTTTGTGTTCCCAAAATGAATTTTGGATGTCAGGTGGCTGCTGCCCAATTGTTTGCCTCGCCTTTTTTTAAAAGTTTGTGTTCACAAAATGGATTTTGGTTGTCAGGTGGCTGCTGCCAAATTGTTTGCCTTGGCTTTTTAAATCGTTGCAACAGTTGGCTGCCAGCCCAAGAATCCATTCGGCCCACTATGTCTATACTAGCCCTATGGAAACCAGTACCTTTGGCCCGCAACACCCATATTAGCACAACAGAAAGCCCCCCACCCACTGGCGAGCAATATTGGAATTGGTGGAGAGGTGGAATATTGCATTGGTGACCAGCCCTCCCATGTGATGCTGGAACCCAACGGGTCCCACTTAGTCTAGTAGATAATAGAGTTAGCAGGCATTTTACCTACCAGTGGGCCTTCTAGGTCGTGAAACTCCAATGAGCCAATCAAAATGTCCGGTCAGTGAAGGACATGGCCTATGGCTGCCTTTGACTGCCGTAAGTAAATAGCGACCCCACTCCACTGCTCTTCAACGAAACAGCGACCTATTTTTAGTCGAAGCCGGTTTTAATCATGATGAAAAAAAAGCAGCAACCTAGATGAAGCCTCGACCACATGGGAACCACTTTAGACAATTATGGAGAGTGACCAAAACCTCCTGTGACCTTGTGGCGACCTTTCAGCGACCTTGGGTGGCGGGCAAAGTCACCAGAGGTTGCTGTGGAAGTCTCCTAAGTGGGACAGGCCCTTTAATGTCTGCCGAGCTTCACAGCTTTATGGCTCTGGCTTCTTAAAAGTTGTATCCACTCCTTCTTCCCCCTTCTCCCCCTCTCCCCCCCTCTTTTAAAGCACTTACCATACACTGTGCTTTTTAGCTTCTTAATTACAGCGCCAACCTTCCTGTTCATCGCGGTGTGTGTCTGTATCACATTGGCTTTGCACCGTGTGAATTTCACTCAGGCAGCGCTCCCCCCCACTTGCCCTGTCCCCTTACAAGACTACTTCAGAGAGCAGTTAAGTGTCGAACACATTGCTGAGAATCTGAAGCCAGGCTAAATGAGGATGGAAGATATTGTTTCCAAAACAAGATAGGTTTTTAGTGTCACTCCTGTAGTTTCAATGTCACTATTACTGCAACTAGGTTTGCAAAAAATCTATGGTTATTTATTGGCATTTAAATTTGGTTTAAATTTCAACTACTTTTTCAAGATAGTTAGCCTCGACATCTCTTTTACTAGTGTGGAAAGTTAACCATTGATCTGTTATTCCCACAAAGGTCAAAAATATGATTTAGATGAAGATTTAATTATTTAGAGTGCTGAATCTGGGAGGTTGATATCTGGAAACACCATCTTGTGGAATGCAGACTATTCTGATTCTGAATCTTGTATGAATCAGTGATAAAACTGTCAGGGAACGAAGACCCAGTGAATGCTCGTTAATGAGCAAACAGCTGCTCATTGAAAGTTGATTTTATACATGCTGATTCAACAAATGCTCATGGCATAAATGCTGAGTCAATAGGAATGTGAGTACATTAGTATCATTGGCTGCTGACTCAGCTAATGCTGTCCACATGTATAATGATTACTACTGAACCATTAAATACATAGTCCGCTATCGTGGCAGCGAACAGGCTAGGATGTTGAGCTATAGAGGTTTACAGCACAAATTGAGTATTTTCCGCCCATCAGGCCACAAATCACAAAAAGCATTCCACCTCATACTGAACCATGGAATCACTCAAATTAATTATCCTTTGTGTTCGCTTACTGAGTCAAAAAATATGGAACTGCAGACACTGTTTTCCAAAATTGGACACAAATTACCAGTGGGTCAGGCTGCATACCTGGATAAGTCCTATTTATGTTGACTGGCTTGCTGAGTTACTCCAGCACTTTGAATCATGTGAAGCTTGTGAAGTGTCCAAAATCCGTCCAGGCTACATTGAATGATCTACCTTTATTGTCCCCTCCTCTCTAAAAAAAACTCTATTAAGTCAGTTAGTCCCAAACATTCCAACAAATTTGTGACTGATCCTAACCTTTTCCTCTCTAAATACTGACATTTTAACTCCCAAGTCTTTTTTCCAGTAACATTTCCACCACTTACAATAGCATGTCCGCCTGATATCAGTGTCCACCCTGCATTCACTTGTACATCAAAGAATTTAGGTCGCAACTTTTTACTTTTTAAATAAATGATCCACATGAGGTATCTTCCATTCCTCTGGAGCTAAGTGCAGTTGAAGAAGAATGGAAAGTGATAACATGGTTTACACTAATTCCTTTCATACTATTTTTCTGTGTATCCAATAGGACTAATAACATCTACCATTATCTATATTAAGATCGTTCCACTAGCATATTTTTAGAACACCAAAGGATTTCCTTGAGTTTAGCTGCTAACATTTTTCAAGCACAATTTTACTTCCTAATTTTCTTCTGCCGTTCAATCCTGTATGCTCAAGAGGATTTGACTAGAACTCTTGATATTTGTTATAATTTTCATTTTTTATAGCCTTATTAGCGCGTATTATTTAGTATCTTCATGGAAATTTGCATTTGAGAATTCCTCTTTTTCTTTTACTGGGAACATCATCATCTCCTTCTTGAGTGCCCCCTGCTGCTCTGACACTGATTTATTTTCAAATATCTATTTTCCAGTCCACTTTTATCATATCATAATCCAACCTAGTAAAATTGCCTTATCCCAATGTAAAACTTAATCTTTCAGTAACTATACTAAACTTAATCAAAGCTCCCAGAGGAGGCAGGTACAATTATAGTGTTTTAAAAACATTTGGACATGTACTTGGATAGGAAGGGCACGAAGGAATATGGGCCTATGGTAAACAATGGGATTAGCGAAGATAGTTACCTTACAGAGTATGGACAATGTTGGCTGCAAGGACCTGTTTTTGCACTTTTTGCTTTTATGAATCCCTACTTCCAGAAAACTTTGCTTTGAGAAATAGAAACAAGAGTTGTCCAGTCACCTTTAAGATTACTCTGCCATCTAACTAGGTCAGGTGAGAGACTGGTGATGTTGAGTGTGAAGGGGTCGGAGGGGAGTGCCTTAGGACGTGGATCTATCATGGCATGAGGAAGATCAGTAGATAGGGGTTGAGGTTTGAGGCTTGGGTACATTGGTGGGTTAGTAAGGAGACTGGTATGTGAGGAGAGATCAGTGTTCTGCAGTAGGTGGGGGCTTTGGTGTTGTGGAAGTGGTGGGAGACTTTGACGGTTGAAGGATAAAAAGGATGGAATTTGCTTTGTGGTGTTTCAGTCGGACATCCGTCTTGAGGCACTAAGCTGAGAATCCTTCTGCGTTCTTAGGTAAACCTAAAGGATCCCAGGACACTATTTGAGAAAGAAGCTTATAATTGCTGAGCTGGTCACCAGATGTTCGCGGGTGGTTGCCGGGTAGTCGCCTTCATGGTTGTGAGCAGTTCCCACATTCTGGGAACTAGTCGCGGCCTCATGATGGTCGTGCAAATGTTTCAGCATGTTGAGAAATTAGCGCTGACCAGAATTAAGCCGCCATGGAAAGTAGCGAGAATTCTCGTGCCGTAGGTGGGTCGCCAGGCGGTCCTAGTGGGTCGCCAGGAGGTTAAAGGTTCTCGTAGGTTGTAGCTGGTGCTGACCGGTGAATTTCATTGGCTCATTGGGAAACAAAACGTAAGCAGTGGTTTTCAGAACCAAGGATAACCGACCGGTAATGTTAATGTCCGCCGAGCTTCACAGCCATGTATCTCTGGCTTCTTAAAAGTAGTCTCCACTCCTTCTCCCCCCCCTTCTCCCCCCCCCTTCTCCCCCTTCTCCCCCTTCTCCCCACTTTCTCCCCCTTCTTCCCCCCCCCTACCCCCCTCTTTTAAAGTACTTACGTGACCCTTCCGTGTACACTGTGCTTTCATTGTCTTAATTACAGTGCCACCTTCCTGTTCATCGCTGTGTGTGTCTGCATCACATTGGCTTTGCTCCGCATGAATTTCACTCAGACAGTGCTCCCCCTGCTTGCCCTGTCCCCTGCCTGCATAATGGGCTGGTGAAGGAAGTGTGTTTGTGTGTGTTCCATTCTGACAATCGCCGTTCCAGTCGCTGGTTTTTCAGTCGCCGGTTGGTGAAGGAAGTAATGTGTATGTTCCACTTTCGACAGTCGCCGGCAGTCGCCTGAAAACTCGCCTAAGAGGGACAGGCCCATAAAGATATACTAAAACATACATTTAACTACAGACTAAAAACAACAAAAGAAGAATAGGACGAGAGACTGTTGACGAGACTGCCATCGTACGGCGCCACCCAGTTACTTATTCTCTTGACTAATTGCAGAATAATATATCTGTTTTTGTTGATATTTGGAGCGCTAACTGTGCATATAGGAAAACATATTACACAATATGTGACATTCTTTTCCATCAGAAGATAGTATTATTTTGTGTTTAGCGAAAACCAAATGGACTGAACATGTGCAAATATGGCTGATTTATTTATTGTGTTAGCCAAATAAATAAAAAAACACCATAAGAAAAGCCAAGATGAGACAGAACAGAAGGAAATATTTGTACATAAGAGAATACTTTGAATTCAGCTTCTAATACATCGATAGAAGAAACTTTACAATGTAACATTTCAAAGATGCTTTACCTATCCAGATTCATTTGTCTGAATTAGAAAGGAATGCCCATTATTATACCAATCTATTTTTTTAGCTTTAGACACTAGTTGTGCATAAAGAATAAAGTGCTACAATATCCTTCATCTAATCAGGGTAAGAGGGTAGTAGCTACAGGGGAAAACTTAGATTGTTTTTTTCTTGAGCTTGGGAGACTGAGGGGAGGTCTGATAAGAATTTGTAAAATGATTAGAAGCATAGATAGGATAGACAGTCTGAACATTCATTTCCAGGGTGAAAATGACAAATGCTAGAGGGCAGTGCTATAAGGTCAGAGCATGTGCAGCCAGATGGGATTAGTTAAGTGGAATTATGTTTGACACAGACATCATGACAAAGGGGCTTGTTCCTGTGCTATATTTTTCTGTTCTTTGAATAATTAAATAACCAAATCCCCTCCGCTGCATCTTTTCCACCCCTTACATTTAATCTTTTTTATATGATTTTCTATCTATCAATATAAATTATTTCAAAAAATAGAAAATAAACCACTTGACTAAACATCGTATCTCTGCTACTTTGTCTCTCTTTGATCAGCATGTGTTAAATCTAAGATATTTGCCTCTCAGTCTTTTGTAATTGTTGATTGAACAGAAGTGGTAATTAGCGGTTTCAAAGTTCAATATGTGCCGCTGCATCTTTATTTTAATTCCCTTCTTTTATTCTCCATTTCTATCTGACACATGTCTCTATCAACACCTGCAAATACATGGACTCTTTAGTTTAGAAAATAAACACAATCTGAATTTTACATCAGTGAACATTTTGTCATCTGAACTTCAGTAAATTTTGAAGATCTTCCCAGGATATGTCAGAAATTGAAACTGACATATCCTGGGACATTAGCTACGAGATATGTTCAAACCACAAATCTTAACAGTGTTTCAAAACTCCAAGGTCATCTTTTTGAGATGGTATGAGGACTTTGGGTGAAATCTTTAATTAAAACATCAAAAGATGCATTAATACAATGAATACATTTAATTGTTTTGGGAAATACAACTTTATTTTAGTTTGGATTTATCATCATTACTTTGGATACTGATTTAACTTCATGAAGAAACAAATTATGAAAACATCTAGAGAGAACGGAAAGTTAGGGTAGCACAGGGGCGCAGCTGGTAGAGCTGTGCCTCACAGCACGAGATACCTAGGTTTGATCCTGACCTCGCGTGCTGTCATGTGGAGATTGTACATTCTCCCTGTTATCACATGGGTTTCCTCTGGGTGCTCCAGTTTCCTTCCAAATACTGATGAAGGGTCTCAACCCAAAACGTAACCTATTCCTTTTCTCCAGAGATGCTGCCTGACACGCTGAGTTACTCAAGCATTTTGTGTCTTATCCTTCCAAAGACGTCAGGGTTTGGAGGTTAATTGGCCTCTGTAAATTGCCACGTTTCGATTCTGTATCTCTAAACTAACTAAATTAAACAGTGCTAAACCAGGAACTAGAAAACTTGATTATGAATTGTAATTGTGAGGTCACATAACTTACACTCAATTGTCATGAAAATTGTGAGAGGGCCACTTACTTATTTTATATTCTGACCATGATGGAGTTCATTTTTAAATACCCGTTGCCACTTCCTGAAAGATTTCAAACCTTTATGAGCAGTTTAAAATTTGAGTAAAATTATTAAGATATTAATATGAAAAGAGCACATCATCAAAAATAACCAGTTAAAGTTATGTTATTAACTTTAATCAAATTTCTGACATATTGTAATAACATGTGATATTGTAATGAGAAATAATTGACAACTTCTGGAACATCTTATTACTGATCTTAAAAGCTTTATGGAATTATATTAAAAGGGTTGTCAGGACTTGAAGTTCAGTTAGTTCATTTTCCAACCAAAAGTCATAAATTACCTTTTATGGCATTAAAATGGTTATCAAATATTAAATTATATTGGAGCATAAAATTATGATGTTGCGAAAACAGCAATATCTATTAGTTCTGAACCTGAACCATTAACTGTTTTTGTTTCCACAGATGTTGCCTGTCAGGCTAAGTGTTTTTAGCATTTTGGGGGGTTTATTTCAGATTTCCAGCATCTGCTGGGTTTTTTTTTTCCTTTTCAATATTTATTGATGCCGAAACATTAAACATGAACAAAGGCCCGGATCTTCATGATTCATTGATCTTTTCCCATCTATTAATGAGAAATTGAACCAAGGTCAACTTTATAGTCTTGATCTCCAGAAGGTGAATTCTGAATATCAGGCATTAATTGGGAAAGACCTGGAAGAAATTTGCATGACTTGGAGTTTGCTCACAAAATATTTAAGGAGTAACTTGGGCTGATGGAACTATTCTTTGGGAACTTGGATAAGAAGAGAATATATTTTTGGAAAATACCTATTTTGTCATGACTTAAAATTGGCAACAGGCCTTCATATATCATCGAGTTGCAGAGCCATGCAGCATGGAAACAGACCCTTCTGCTCACTGAGTCTATGCTGACTATCAAACACTATTTATAGGTTGACACAAAATGGATTGGACAGCATCTCTGGAGAAAATGGATAGGTGACATTTTGGCACGGGGCCCATCTTTGGTCCCGATCCGAAACGACACCTATCCATTTTCTCCAGAGATGCAATTTGACCCGCTGAGTCACTCCAGCATTTTGTGTCTATCTTTGGTATAAACCAGCATGACTATGTACTATGGACACCACGGTACATACACATGAGCGTTTGGGAGACCGGCACTAATGACAGGGGTGGATTTTTCAGCTGCTGCGGGGTCTGCAAGCATCTTCTGCTGGGGGAGAGTATGAGGCATTTCAGCTTGACTTCGTATCCCCCAACCACGCTGGAGCTTCAGCAATCCAAGGACTGGATCATGCTGAGGAGCGCTGGGAGCACTGAACTCAATCACTCATTCATTGAGTCAGTGAGGTCAGCTGGTGGCCACTCTGCCTGCTTCTGTTTGCTCTATTGTCACAGTTGTTTCTGTGATCCTCTCCCACACTCTATTTTCGTTTATTTTAATCTCATGAATAGTTTGGGTTATAAATAATTCTCAGGATAGTGCCTTGTCGTAACCTGTGGACTTTCTGTTCCCTGATCCTATGCTAATCCTGTTATATTCTCCCCATATTCCCACCACCTTCCTGCAGATTTTATCACTCACTATACAATGGTAGCAATTTACAGTGCCTATACTTATTCTCTAGAGATGTTGCCTGACCCATTGAGTTACTCCAGCACAATGTGTCTTTCTTTGTAAACCAGCACCTGTAGTTCCTTGTTTCTACGTAATTGTAAATTGGTTACTTCACACTAACCAATTGTAGTGCTTATTAGTAGAAGCTCTGCCCACCATGCAGTTCATATTATCAGAATTCAGCTCATGCTGTTGGTCGAATAGCTGCTACGCTTGTTATAACAGCATGCTGAAGTATACTGTAAGTGAACTTTAATAAACAATGTTGTACCATGTTGTGTGAATGACTGACTCATTTACAGTAATCTACCAGCCTGATGTCTTTGGGACATAGGAGAAAACTGGAGTGCCTGGGGGAATCCATGCAAACACAGGACGAATGTGCAATCTCCACATAGGGCTACGCCAGTGGTCAGGAATGAATCCTGTTCAGTGACCATATAACCGTATAACCATATAACAATTACAGCACGGAAACAGGCCATCTCGGCCCTACAAGTCCATGCCGAACAAATTTTTTTCCCCTTAGTCCCACCTGCCTGCACTTGTACCATAACCCCCCATTCCCTTCTCATCCATATGCCTATCCAATTTATTTTTAAATGATACCAATGAACCTGCCTCCACCACTTCCACTGGGAACTCATTCCACACCGCCACCACTCTCTGCGTAAAGAAGTTCCCCCTCATATTACCCCTAAACTTCTGGACAGGACTCCAATTTTTCCATAAATCCAAAAGAGACCATGGAGGCAGTGTCAGGAATCCCCAGGACAGCCACGGCTCATTAAAAGGAGTTGTAGATGACATCATCACCCAATTTGTCCTAATAATAGTGGAGTGTGCACTGGTGGCAGCAGCTAAAGACACAAATCTGAAGAAGGATCCAACGCGAAATGTTGTTTGCCTATTTCCTCATCAGGTGCAGCTTCACCCACTGAGTTCCTCCAGCACTTTATTGTTCGCTCAAAATTCCAGCATCTTATATGCCTCCACTTGACTTACCCACTATCTACCAGCTACCTGGAGCTCATCTGATGCCCTTTCTGGATCTTAGGACACCATATAATACTGGACACAAGGCTTATCTGATGGCATGCTCAAAACCAAGGGATCAGCGAGTGCTTGGACTTTATGGTCACAGTGGACCTGGGGTACGGGAGCAGGTTGGATTAGGGTATCAAGGATTCTGCTTCTGGGAAGGTCTTTAGCTACCATTGATCATGTTATAAGAACCCCTTTAAAAACTAAATACACTCATGATGGGTCATAAGACCCTTTCAATTAACCAAGCGTGCTTAATTTTAATGTATACCGAAAGAAAACAATGATATTTGAACTTGCAGCAGCAGCATAACGACTCTGTAAACACAGTACTCAAAAGTGGTAGGCCCCCCTCGGTCATGACTGACCATGGGTGATGTATTGAATTGAATTGAATCCTTTATTTGTCATTCAGACCTTTCGGTCTGAACAAAATGTCGTTGCCTGCAGCCATACATGTAATAATAAACAACACACAATAAACACAAATTAACATCCACCACAGTGAGTTCACCAAGCACCTCCTCACTGTGATAGAGGCAAAAGTCTTAGGGTTACTGTCTCTTCCCTCCTCTTCTCCCTCTGTGCTGAGGCGATACCCCACCGGGCGATGGTAAGTCAGTCCCGCGGTTCAAGCTCGGGGGTGGTTGAAGCTGCCGCACTCCAGTCCAGCGGACGCAGCTGCTGCCCCGGGAGCTCCGGAAAACAGGCACCAGCCTGAGACCCGCGAGCTCCTGACGATGTCGTCCACTGGGCCACGGCCGAGCCCCGGATTCAGGTCGCCGCCGCCAGAACGTCGCCTCAGCCACCAGAGCACCAGCTCCGCCCCGCACCGGGCCTCCCACACGGGAGTGTCTCAGCCCCGCACCGGGCCGCCCTCACGGGAGCGTCTCAGCCCCGCACCGGGCCAATCACACGGGAGCGCCTTCCAGCCGGGAGCCGGGTCGCCCTCACGGGAGTGTCTCAGCCCCGCGCCGTCCGCCCTCACCAGAGCGCCGAGTCGTGCCGCTGCCTGAACGCCGCCGCAGCTCGGAGACGGCCAGCCTCACGTTGGTAAGTCCTGGCTGGCTCAACCTCCGAGGCCTCGAGGTCGGTCGCAGGTTGGAGGCCGCCAGCTCCACCATTAGGCCTCAGCTCAGACAGGGAAGAGAAGGGGGATACGACAAAAAAGTCGCATTCCCCCGAAGGGAGAGACAGAAAGCCCTGTTTCAGCCACCCCCACACATAACACAACCTAATAACCAAAAGTTTAACTGAACAAGACCAAAAAAAACAACACAAAAAAGCAAAAAAAGAAAGACTGTAGGCGAGCCGCAGCCGTTTCACAGCGCCGCCACTTCCGGATCTGTAGTCGGAGCCCCTAAAGCAGTTTGTCTACCTAAGGCGGGAGCGTCTACCTTCCCATGCAAATCTATTGCACCTGCCCACTGCCCACAGTACTCAATAGATAACATAATTAAACAAACAAAATGAAGTTCTATAAATTAAAAAAAAACAATATTAATGCAAAGCAAAATAAAAGCCTGAAGTCCCCAGTGCAATCAGAACAGTTCGTAGTTCTGAGTTTAGTTGGTATTTGTAGTGTTCAATAGCCTGATGGCTGTTAGGAAGAAAGTGTTCCTGAACACGGTGGTCATGCTTTTCAGACACTTATTCCTTCTTCACAATGACACGAGTGTAATGAGAGCGTGGCCAGGGTGGTGTGGATTCATGATGATGCTGGCTGCCTTTTTAGGCTTCCTATAGATCCCTTCAGTGGTGGAGAGATCAGTCCCCTTGATGAACCGGGTAGTGTCCTATGGGAATCTGGGAATAACCGTGCATAGTTCCTTGAAGGTGGAATCTCATATAGATAGGGTGGTAAAGAAAGCTTTTGGTATGCTAGCCTTTATAAATCAGTGCATTGAGTATAGAAGCGGGGATGTAATGTTAAAATTGTACAAGGCATTGGTGAGACCAAATCTGGAGTATGGTGTACAATTTAGGTCGCCCAATTATAGGAAGGATGTCAACAAAATAGAGAGAGTACACAGGAGATTTACTAGAATGTTGCCTGGGTTTCAACAACTAAGTCACAGAGAAAGGTTGAATAAGTTAGGTCTTTATTCTCTGGAGCACAGAAGGTTAAGGGGGGACTTGATAGAGGTCTTTAAAATGATGAGAGGGATAGACAGAGTTGATGTGGACAAGCTTTTCTCTTTGAGAATAGGGAAGATTCAAACAAGAGGACATGACTTCAGTATTAAGGGACAGAAGTTTAGGGGTAACATGAGGGGGAACTTCTTTACTCATAGAGTGGTAGCGGTGTGGAATGAGCTTCCAGTGGAAGTGGTGGAGGCAGGTTCGTTGGTATCATTTAAAAATAAATTGGATAGGCATATGGATGAGAAGGGAATGGAGGGTTATGGTATGAGTGCAGGCAGGTGGGACTAAGGGAAGATAATTGTTCGGCACGGACTTGTAGGGCCGAGATGGCCTGTTTCCGTGCTGTAATTGTTATATGGTTATATGGTAATCTCCTATGTTCCTGAGTGTTCGAGTTGCCAAACCAGGACATAATGCAACCAGTCAATATGCTCTCCTCCGGACACATGCACAGATCCAAGAGAGTATTTGTTAACATAGAAACATAGAAGCATAGAGAATAGGTGCAGGAGGAGGCCATTCATCCCTTTGAGCCAGCACTGTCATTCATTGTGATCATGGCTGATCGTTCCCAATCAATAACCCGTGCCTGCCTTCTCCCCATATCCCTTGATTCCACCAGCCCCTAGAGCTCTATCTAACTCTCTTAAATCCATCCAGTGATTTGGCCTCCACTGCCCTCTGTGGCAGGGAATTCCACAAATTCACAACTCTCTGGGTGAAAATGTTTTTCTCACCTCAGTCTTAAATGACCTCCCCTTTATTCTAAGACTGTGGCCCCTGATTCTGGACTCGCCCAACATTTTATAATTTATAATAATTTTATAATTTTATATGTTTCTATAAGATATCCCCTCATCCTTCTAAACTCCAGTGAATACAAGCCTAGTCTTTTCAATCTTTCCTCATATGACAGTCCCACCATCAATCAGGATCAATCTTGATTATTAGTTCTGTTCTGGACCCACTCTGAGCTTCACTTGTATCAGCAATAGGCCCATGTACAAGCACTTGAAAGATTGCTGGTTTAGCTGATGCTGTAAGCCAAAGTTGTTTTTAACAATGACCAGAGAGGCAATATATCCAATTTTCCGATCTAGGGGACAAAGAACTGTTTTCCTTCAGTGAAAATAATATTTTACTTTCAAAGTTTTATTTCTGAATGCTCTGGAGTGTTGCCTTCAGAGGTTAATGGTCAGATTTTAGAACAGGTAACCACTATTAACATTTGCTTTGTATGTTTTCAAATTATTATTCAGCATTTTCCTTTTTTGTATTAAATGTTGATATAATCTAGTGTGTTGGTTGTTCAGTAAATGCCAATTACTGTAAATGCCAATTACATATTGCTGCTTCCTTTAAACTAATGTATTCATATGACGATGGTTTAAATAATTTAATTTTGCTCACTTTCAGGGAGAGTCTCCTGCCGCTGGTCTAATTGATTCTGAACAGGATATGGCTGCAATTCCTGAAGAGTGCTGGAATCCTATACCAAGTTTCTGTAGGTTACCTATGACTATCAGGCCTCCATTAGGTCTGGGAGCTATCTCAAGACTTACTGCTGCCAAAAGCAGGATTGCATTGCAGAGTCAGAGGATACCAATAACTTCCACAGAACTTCAAATTCAAGGACAAGTTCGCCAAGAAATTGCAGGTAAATGACCATTAATTGAAATATCATGAATAATTTGAGCAAGTTCAAAACCACGCCCATTTTGATCACTTTTTGTCATAATGTATGAAATTGGTAGTTGTGAGATAGATGAATTTCATAGAATTGCTCTGAATTTTGGGCACACAAAATACATTGAGTTCATTGATGATGAAGTAAATAGAGAGTGTTGATGAAGATGTTTAAAAAAGAAGCCTGAGTGATCTTGTTTTCATCTTTATCGTTTTGAGATTGGGGGGGCAGTGGCAACTGAAACAAACTTCAAAATATTGCAAACGGGATGATTAGGGATGTCAAGAAAACACAAATAGATGGAGGATAAAAAAAGCAAGAGTTACTTGGAAACTGGTAGGAAGAATCAGGATGGGAACATAAACTAAATAGTCCACGGATAAAGTTGGAGTTTAATGTGCATAAATCTTTTCAGAATGTATATCAAGCTGATAAATATATTTTTTAAAAACATGGGATTCATGGGATACAGAAGCCACACAACAGAGAAGTTATGCCTAACATTTATGGCTCAATCTGGTCCATGTATTGTATGCAGTTCTGAGCACCATCATTAAGAATGGTGGATACTGTGTTTAAAGTTTTATTGCTTCTGTGTTGTGGAAAATAGGAAAGGACTCTAATGAAGGATTTAATATAATGCCATAGGATTCAATTTGAACTGGATCTTCTCTTCCAAGCAAACTGTATAGGAAGATTTAAAACAATTGTAGTTGGAAAGATTGGAGGAAATAGACTCAATATGCATTTGTAATGAAAGTTGAATAGATGTATAATTGACAGGCTATGGTGAAGGTGCAGGAAGAATGGTTTCATCAAACGGCTCGTTGCTTTTTGTTCACTTTTTCACTAAAAGGTAAAGAATATGCAACAAAAAAAGACTGTGTTTTCAGTTAAAATGAGTGGGGCTAGGGATAATCGAGACAATGTGGACTTGGTTGTAAGGAAAGGGTTGTGGGAGAGGAGATGAGATGAGAAAAGGGAATGGAGATTAGCTGGGTGGGAGCAGAGGGGAGTGATGGCAGGGTTGCTGGGCGCGGGGACGTAGGTGAGAAGGTTGGGACATCCAACCAGATTTGACCAACTGCAATTGCACAAAACAAGAATATCCCCCCAAGTCTTGGAACTTCTTTAAATATGGAGATTAGCAGCATCAATGTGTTTGGGACATGACCTTAGACTTTATCTTGAGATGTGAGAGAGAATGTAGTAATAATTTCCAAGGTATGCTAAATCTGGTGCTTGTAAAACACAATTTTAACTTTAGATAACAGCTTCTCATTGATTTTCTTCTGCTTATTTCTAGAAGTTGGCAAGCAGCAAGCAATTCATTACTGTCTATTAAAATCTGTCAGATCTACTTGCAACCATTTCTAATAGGCAAACACGGTCTAATGGACCAAACACGGACAGGTGGAACTAATGTAGGTGGAGCACCTTAGTCACTGTAGGCAAGCTGGGCCGAGAGACCTCTTTCTGTGCTGTATGACTCTCCTTCTTTTGACTCTCCCCGTCTACTTTTGTTAATTCTGTGAATATAGGCACAACTTGCTTATAGGAAAGATAAAAGTGCTCGACAAACTCAGGTGTTCAGGAAGTATAAATGAAAATGGACAGATGATGTGTGGAGTCGTGGCCCTTATTCACACTGATGGAGTACTGGGAGGTAGTGGCAGGGCAAAAACTAGCAAATGATAGGTAGATATTGGTGACGAAAGTTAATTGGCAGATGGATGAAGATACTAACAAACGATAGAGGTGAAATGGAGACAAAAGAGTGCCATACCAGTAAATAAAAGGAAGACCAAATGTGGACCCAGAGAGAGAGATAGAGGAAAGGGGGGAGGAGAAGAGGGAGATAAAACGGAAATGGGGGAGTTAGGATGTGGAGGGGTGAGGAGAAGGAGGAGGGGAAAGTAACAGGGTGATGTGGGTAGTGGCAGAAAGGTGTGCACACGAGGGGTGGGGAGGTTGTGGGGGGCGGCGAAGTGGGGTGGGGGGTTTGTTTACTTGAGATTGGAGAATTCAACGGCCATGCAATTGGGTTGTAAACTACCCAAGCAGAATATGAGATGCTGTTTTTCCAGTCTGTGTGAGGTCTCACTCTAGCAGTGGAGAAGGCCAGAATAGAAAGGTCGGTTTGGAAATGAGAAGGTGAGTTAAAATTGTTTGCAACCAAATTCTCCAGCACGCCTTGGTGGACAGGGAGCAAGTGTTATCCGTAAGGATCGTCTAGTCTACACGATCTTGCCGATATAGAGGAGGCCACATTAGGTTATTGAATGTAATCTTTTAGGATCTTTTTATTTGCATCTGCAGCCTCTTGTTACTCCACCATTTCCTTACACTCTGCCGTTTTCACATTCAATGTTTCTATTTTTCATGCTAATTTCCATCATATCAATGTATTTTACTTTTTTCTTTTCCCAGTTTTCTCTGTGCCTTCTCTGTTAAAGGATTTGACTCTTTATTGGGGTAAGGTTCTATGGCACCAATCACCCTCTGATTTCTTGACCTAATACAATTAACATGTGATCATTGCTCTTGTGAAATTTAGTACACTTACTAGATAGTTTGTTTTAGCAGGCATTACAACCATTTTGTTGTTACTCAGCCTTATGAAACACCCACTTGGAGATGTACACAGTCAGTGAAATGCCTAGGAAATCCATAAATCACTGGAGTAATTCAGCGGGTCAGGCAGCATCCCTAGAGAACATGGCTTGGTGACGTTTCAGGTCAGACTGAAGAAGGATCCCAACCTGAAACATCACCTATTCGTGTTCTCCAGGGATCCTTCCTGACCTGCTGAGTTACTCCAGCAATTTTTGCCTTTCCTTGGTAAACCAGCATCTGCAGTCCTTGTTTCTACTGAAATGTCCACACAGATAGAGCCACATAAAGTCATGTGCACACAAAAACATCCATGTAAAATAATCAGTCTCTCACACTCAAATTGTGCAAGCACGTTTCCTTTTAGCTCCAAGCTTGCCTCTCCCCACAACCCCAAAAATTGGGACTCATTGTGTAGCAGTCTTGCCTCGCCAGTTAGAAGGATGTAGATTTAATCGAAGATCTGAGCACATGTGGACATGATGATACTACAGCATGAGAAGTACTGCTAACCTTTTGCTGAGTTGAGAAACAGAGCCCTGTCAGGTGAATGTAAAAGACTCCATGCTTTTTTTCAGGATAATCAAAACTGCCCCAAATATCTCAGCATTCAATTGTCACCGCTAAAGTAAATTGGCAATTTAATATTGTATTGCTGCTTGTGGAAGCATGCTATGCACAAATTACCTGCTGCATCTTTTATGTTACAACAGGATCTGCATTAATCGACTGTACTTCGGAATATCTCACGGTTGTGAAAGGCACTATTTTAAATAAAAGGCTTTTCTAACAGCTCTTTTCCAAAACTCTGCTAGCTTGAATCTTGAAATTCTTCATTGGATGGCTGCGAAATCCGTTAATTTAAATATGCTTCGCTGACAGTTTTCTGGTATACATTTCTAAACTTGTACTGAACTTGATATTGCATTTCCCTGTGAGTTGCTCTCATTTGTTTGGTGACGTTAGTAGGTGCATATGACTGGTAGGTGATTAAGGTCACTGAATCAACCACCTCTGCATGACCATAGCTTTGATCCAATTCCATTTCTGTCTTCAAAGTAATTTTTGAGCATGACTGATTTGAGTATGACTTTTTAACCTTTACTTTTCAGGATTTATGACTGTGTGAAGGTAGAGTGTGCTATTTTGAAATCTTTTTTAAGTGAGCTGTTAATAACACTTGAAAGCATGTATCACCAAATTATTTTTCACTGTCTTCAGACTCTTAAACAGGCCTCTCATGCTAAGGATGAATTCCTCATCCAATCAACCTTGTTACCACCCATACATTTTATAAATCTGCATTTTCTCTGTAGCTGTAATAGTATTTTCTGCACTACTTTGATTGTCCCTTTGCACTATTTGGTGTATAGTTTGTATGGATAACACGATAAACAAACCTTTCTATACATGTGACAATAATAAACCGCTACCAATAATAAACCACTACCTGCAGGCGGCATTGTTCACATGTGCTTGTTTCCCTTGTCCTTGGTGGTAGAGGTCACTGGTTTTGTAGGATTAGTTGGAATAGCCTGGGCAAGGTATTGCAGTGTTGAGAGTGGTTGATGGGGGGGTAATAATCAAAAGTGCCGCTTTATCATGAATTACAAAAGGACAAAGGACGTTTATTGTCACATACACCAATTGGTGTAGTGAAATTTGAGTTGCCATTGCAGCACACCAATAAAATAAATACAACATTATAGAATTTAACATTAAACATAAAAACAGCCCCCCACACCAGGATCAACGTTTCCCACTGAGAGGGAAGGCAGCAAAGTTCAGTCCACTTCCTCTATGTTCAACCGTGGTCGGGGCCTATTGAGGCCTCCGCAGTCGCCGCTACGACAGCCCGATGTTTCAGGCCCTCTCATCGGGATGATGGAATTCAGGTGTCGGAAGAACGCTCCCAGTGGCTTGGAGTTCCGAAACGGCGCTTGCTATCAGAGACTGCGGCTCCCAAAGTCCACAGGTCACGCTGGTCGGAGCTCCAACACTGGCGATCTCGGCAAAAGATCCCAGGCTCCGTGATGTTTAAAGTCAGCGCTGCTGCGGCTGTAACCTCCGCAGACCACAACTCCACAATGTTAAAGTCGGCAGTCCCAGCACTCCGGAGCTCCACACGGCGACCTGGGTAAGGCATCGTCCCGCTCCGCAATGGTACCTCAGTGCTGCGCTGCTGATGCTAACAAGGCAATGGACATTCACTCACTGTTGGTTACCCTGTCTCGGATCTGCCCTTCCAGCGGGTTCTTATGTGGCTTGTCCAGTAGTAGTTCAAGTGCAGACTACGCAGATAAGACTAGTTAGACTGACATCATGGTTGGCACAAATATGTTGGGTTGAAAGCCTTATCCTGTGCTGTAGTTTGTTCTATGCTCTAAGTTCTCAAGCTATGAACATTTGTATTTTGAAAGTTGAAAAATGTATCTTCAATCTGCCTCAGCTGACATCAACTGCTGCCAACCACACACACAACTTGATCTGGGGAATTGATCTAAGGCAATAAAGTGGCATAGCTAGAACTGCTGCGATATTGAAATCATGATAATGAGTGTGAGCAAAAATATTTGTGATCTGCACTGGTTTAAGTGAGCATGGGTTAATTATGCATCGCAATTCCACTGCATGTTTCCAAAGATATCCAATCAGTGTTCAATTGTTCACCTATAATCATTATGCTATTACCTATATCAACACCCACATATAGGTTTTTCTAGGTTTAATTTACTGAATATCACCATACATGGTTTACTGAGAAGACTCAGACAAAGTTTCATATTTGGTCGTTGTAAAATACTGATTTTTTATGAAATGCATTTCTTTCAAATAAAAGTTTGAATGTCTTTTAAATTACTGAATCTGTGACAGAAACCTTTGTGAATAACAAACGATTAGTGAATGTGAGCACTGCTGAAGGCATGATATTTTAATGCCTTTGAAGACTGAAATTGTAATACATGATTTCAAGTTTTATGTAAATCAGAAGCAAAATAAGAAGAATGTGCAAATATATATCACTGTCTAACTTTTTGCGGCCGTTTTGGAGGTCCAAGCCGCTGAGGTCGGCTTCCCGTTCCGACGTTGGAGTGCCAACATTCCGGCGAGCGGGTCTGAGCGGCGGGCTGCCCGTAGCGGCGACTGCGGAGGGCTCCGGAGGCCCCGACCACGGGTGAACATAGAGGAAGATGACTGACTTTGGTGCCTTCCCTCACAGTGGGAAACTTTTGATTCTGCTGTGTGGGGATGTTTTATGTTGAACTCTATCGTGTTTGTGTTCTTTATTTTATTGTATGGCTGTATGGTGATCACATTTCACTGTGCCAACTGGCACACGTGACAAATAAACTTATCGTGTATCGTGTAACTTCCTATTCTTGTTTATTTGGACCTTGGAGCAGATTTCAGGACACTAGGTGCAATAGTGACAATCATATCTAGGCTTGCACAGTGTTGTAGATTATATAAACATATTACATTGCAATGCAAAAAAAGCCAAACTGTATTGCTTGCCAATTCACAGTGTTGTTTTTTTCATCACACATTCCCATTATATATAAGCAGGGTAGACAAAAATGCTGGCGAAACTCAGCGGGTGAGGTAGCATCTATGGAGCCTCTATGGACACTCTTCTTCGGACCTGTCTCGACCCTAAACGTCATCTTTTCCTTCGCTCCATAGATGCTGCCTCACCTGCTGAGTTTCTCCAGCATTTTTGTCTACCTTCGATGTTTCCAACATTTGTGTGCTCCTTCCAGTGTTCTTGCTGTTTGATTTTAAAAGCAGTCTCTCAGTTTAGTTAAGTTTATTATTACTGTTGTCTGTACCGAGTTACAGTGAAACAAATTTTTGCATGCTATCCATTCAAATCATACTATATATACATTAGCATAAGCGAGTTCGGTATTCCGACTGCGCATGCCCAGGTCAGAGATAAACATTGGAGGGTGCGGATCTGCTGTGTGTTATCTTTAGTTATCAGACCTTCGTTTTAGTGAGTGCTTTAAGCTTCTTGCTGCTCTTTGTGGTCAGGGTCGGCGGGGTCCATGGTCGGGGTCGGGGTCGGGCGCGGGTCTCCGGCGCCACGAGCGCTGCCGAGCCGCCGTTGGACCGTCCCCGTCCCTCCCCCAAGTGTCCCGTCCCCATCCGGAGGCAGCTGGAGGTGTCGGGCCGGGCTAGCAACCGAAGCGGGGAGGCTCGGCGCTGGCTTCTTCCTGGCTCCGCTCCGACTCCTGGGGGGGGCCGTCCGCCGACTGCTCCGCTCTCCCTATCCAGTGGCCGTCAGTTTGCCCCCTCGGTGGAGGGCATTTCATTACAAACAGTGAGACAGTCGGAGCTGGGATAGGCAATCAATTCCACTGGAGCTGCTTGCCTATCCCAGCTCCGGGGGGCCTAGCGCTGGCCACTGGCGAGAACGCACAGGGGGCGTCGCAGCAGGGGCGTCGCAGCGGGCCAGGCAACATCTCCGGAGAAGGGTCTCGTCCCGAAACGTCTACCACTCCTTTTCTCTGGGGATGCTTCCCGTCCAGCCGAGCCACCGCAGCACCCCGTGTGCACCCCCGCCGGCAGCCGCTGGGTGGGGTGGGGTGGGGGGTGTGGCTGGCCAACCTCCCCGGCAGGGCCTGTGGCTCGCCGCTCCGGGGTCGACCCGGACGTCTCCGACCACCCCCCAAGCAGGGACGGGACACCCAGGGGCGGGTGGTCCAGCAGCGGCTCAGCAGCGCCCGCTCGGCTTGACTCGGGCTCCGGATGAGGCGCGGGTCTGTGCTCGCCTGTCACCCACTGGCATCTGCCCCCTCTCTCTTGCTCTTACACCCGTTCTTCCGCTACCTGGCACCCCCGTTCCTCAGATTAAATATATTCTTACACATAAATCATGAGCAAAGATAAGAATTTACATACAGTTTATGCAGCCAGCGCTTTGTTCACTTTTACTTTATAGTCAGTAACATTTGACCTATTTCATGGTTCCTTGCGTTTTTTCGGAATACCGAACTCGCTTATTAATCAAGTCATACATAAGTACAACAAGAGGTGCATAACGAAAAATACTAGTGTGCAGAATGTTGCATTAAAGCCAATAATGTTACATCTACAGAGAAAGAGCAGATTGTTTAAAAAGTGCATGGGGTGCAATAAGGTAGAATGGGAAATTAGGATTGCACCTTTACCTTATGGGAAGACTGTTCAGTGGTCTGAGGGGAAGAAGGTGTTCCTGAACCTGGCAGTACGTGTTTTCAAGCGCTTTTATCTTCCTCCCGACAGAGACTAGGGAATGACTAGTGTAAATCACCCTTGATTATGTGCTCTGCTTTCCTGAGGCAATGAGAATTACAGACAGAATCAGTGGAGGTGTGGCAGGTCTGCATGATAGACTGGGCTGTGTTTAGAACTCTGCAATGTCTTGCTTTTTTGAGCATAACAGTTGCCATACCAAGCTGTGATGCATCCCGATAGGATTCTTTCTATGGTGCATTTATAAAAATTGGTAAGACTTGTTAGAGACAAGCCAAATTTTATTAGTCTTCTGAAAAAGTAGATAATTGATATGCTTTCTTGATGGTAGTGTAAGTGTGGATGGTGATATCTATGCTCAGGAAGATGGAGCAGTGAAGCACTTAATATTCTGAACCTCAGCACCATTGATACAAACCAGGGCTTGTACTCCATTCTGCTTCCTGAAATGTATGACCAGCTTCTTCATTTTGTTGACATTGAGGGAAAGGTTGTTGTCCTGACACCATAGCACAAAGCTCTTTATTTCCTTCCTGTACTTCATCTCATCATTGTTTGGAATCTGACCCACATCTGTGATGTCACCAGCAAACTTGTCGATGATGTGAAGTAGACGTTTGCCACTGGTTGTGAGTGTGGGTGCCCAATTTCTGCTCATCTTGAAGTGGACGTGCTCATAATGCCAGCAACTTGGTACCTATACTAGTTATTTGCTGCTATCTTCTCCTCATTTAAGCAGCTGGATTTTCTTACATTTAGATTAATTCTGAATTCATTTCTGCTCTTACTGCAAGTCCTTGCAAAAAGAAAATCAACTTGCATGATGACTGACCTTTGTATGCACAGAATTTTCAATCAATATATTCTCAAGGTGAGGGGTAGAAATGAAATAATTTTGTCAATTGTAACACAGAATCTGAATAGCAATACATTACAATAATACAATACAATACAATACAAATTTATTCGTCACATGCACCAACTAAGGTACAGTGAAATGAATTTGCCATGCAGCGATACAATTGAAAAAAATAACACACAATACGCTATAGAATTTAACATAAACATCCACCACAGCATTCTTCACTGTGGTGGAAGACAACAAAGTTCAGTCAATCTTCCTCCTTTGTTCATCTGTGGTCGGGGCCATGAACCCTCCGTAGTCACCACTATGGACGGCCGGATGTACAGGCCCTCTCGTCGGGATGATCAAAACTCCGACGGCGGGATGGTCGAACAAACTCTGCGGCTTGGAGTGCCTGAATCGGCCACTTTCTTACCAGAGACCGCGGCTTCAGAATGTTATAGACCGCAGGCCGGCAGTCGAAGCTCTTCTCCAGCGATCCTCGGCAAGGGATCCCAGGCTCTGGATGGTAAGTCCACGCCACGCCCATGGCTAGTAGCTCCGCAGACCACGGCCCCATGATGCCAAAGTCACCAGGCCAGCGATCAGAGCACTCCTTTATCTGGCGACCCCCGGCAAGTGTTCGTCCCACTCCGCGATGGAAAAGTCCACTCTGTGCCCGCTGCTGAATCCAAGCTATTAGGTCGCGAGAGGGGAGGCAGAGAAGTGACATGGAAAAAGTCTCTCCATCGAGGAAGTGACTGAAAAACGGTTTCCCCCTTTTCTCCCCCACCACCCCCAACATAAGACATACCGAGAGAGACTAAAACAAACATTTAGACATACTAAAAAAAACAAAAAATGTCGAAATAACGAGCACGCTGCTGGCAGGGCAGCCGACTCGCGGTGCCCCCAACCGACCATAGACAGATGTAGTGAGAGGGTACAAAATGATATTTGGGTCGAGTGATTGTAGAGGCTCTTCTTGTAGTTTATCTGGTTTTGCCACTGGCATCGTAGTGATCTGAGGTTCAAGAATTCAGCACAATTGTGTATTGTATGTTGTATTAGGCATTTCTGAAAGTGTCTCAGGTTTTGTTGATCTATGAGTTCCAATTGTTACGCAGTGTATGTGTTGTGCATAGCTTTAACCCTTTTATTCTTTGTTAATGTTTCTTTGCTGTGACATCCACTGATTGTTTTTTATTAATCCTCAGAACTTCACCTGATTTTCCGTTCTAGTCACATAAAAGGCCTGTTCCTACATACCTATTGTGAGAATGGGAGGGTGTGTTAATATATTAGTGGACTAGTGGAAGCAGCTGATTGGGAGTAACCCCAGATACCGCCGGCCCTGCTAATTTCTTCCAGCACTTTGTATTTTGTTCCGGGGTTCAGCATCTGCAGTTCCTTTTTGCACTCCCTGCACTCCCCCCTTAATTAAGGTAAGGGGGGAGTATGAGTGCCAGGGCAGTTTATTGTTCTGGATGTCAGGTGTGGGAAGTCATGGAGTCTGATAGCCTTCCAGACGTCCACATCTGCGCCAGGTGCGTTAAGATGGGGCTCCTAAGGGACCATATTAGGAACCTGGAGCAGCAGCTCGATGACCTCTGTCTGGTCAGGGAGAGTGAGGAGGTCATAGAGAGGAGTTATAGAGAGGTGGTCACTCCAAGACCACGGGAGGCAGACAAGTGGGTCATGGTTAGGAGGGGCAAGGGGCAGAGGCAGGGACTAGAGAGTACCCCGGTGGCTGTACACCTTGGCAACAAGTACTCCTGTTTGAGTACTGTTGGGGGGGACAGCCTACCTGGGGGTAGCGACAGCGGCCGGGCCTCCGGCACAGAGACCGGCCCTGTTGCTCTGAAGGGTAGGGAAAAGAAGAGGAGGGCAATAGTAATAGGGGACTCTATAGTTAGGGGGTCAGATAGGTGATTCTGTGGACGCAGCCAAGAGACCCGATAGTAGTTTGCCTCCCTGGTGCCAGGGTCTCGGATGTGTCTGAACGTGTCCAAGATAACCTGAAATGGGAGGGAGAGGAGCCAGAGGTCATGGTACATATAGGTACCAATGATATAGGTAGGAAAAGAGAAGAGGTCCTGAAAGGAGAATTTAGGGAGTTAGGAAGAGAGTTAAGGAGAAGGACCGCAAAAGTCACAATCTCAGGATTACTGCCTGTGCCACGTTACAGTGAGAGTAGGAATGGAGTGAGGTGAAGGATAAATGCGTGGCTGAGGGACTGGTGCACAGGGCAGGGATTCAAGTTTCTGGATCATTGGGACCTCTTTTGGAGAAGGTGTGACCTGTACAAAACGGACGGGTTGCACTTGAACCCGAGGGGGACCAATATCCTGGCGGGGAGATTTGCAAAGACTACTGGGGAGAGTTTAAACTAGAACGGTTGGGGGGAGGGACTCAAATAGAGAAAGCTGGTAGACAGTGTGTGAGGCAGGAGGCAGAGAAGGGAAGCACTCAGACCCAAAATGTAGGGGATAAAGAAGAAAAAGATAATAAACAGATAATAAGAGGTGGTGGGTTTCTTAGATGTGTATATATTTTAATACTGGGAGCATTGTAAGAAAGGTGGATGAGCTTAGAGCCTGGATTGACACCTGGAAGTATGATGTTGTGGCGATTAGTGAAACATGGTTGCAGGATTACTGTGATTGGAAACTAAATATTCCAGGATTTTGTTGCTTCAGGTGTGATAGAATTGGAGGGGCAAGAGGTGGAGGTGTTGCATTGCTTGTCAGGGAAGTTATTACAGCAGTGCTTTAGCAGGATAGATTAGAGGGCTCGTCTTGGGAGGCCATTTGGGTGGAACTGAGAAATGGGAAAGCTGTAGCAACACTTATAGACCGGCTAATGGGGAGCGAGAATTGGAAGAGCAAATATGTAAGGAGATAGCAGATGTTAGTAATAAGCACAAGGTGGGAGATTTCAATTTTCCACACATAGACTGGGAAACACATTCTGTAAAAGGGCTGGATGGTTTGGAGTTTGTAAAATGTGTGCAAGATAGTTTTTTGCAGCAATCCATAGATGTACCTACTAGAGAAGGGGCAGTGCTGGACCTCCTGTTAGGAAATGAGACAGGTCAGTTGACGGAGGTATGTGTTGGGGACCACTTTGGGTGCAGTGGTCACAATGCCATTAGTTTCAATATAATTATGGAGAAGGTCAGAACTGGACCAAGGGTTGAGATTTTTGATTGGAGAAAGGCTACCTTTGAGGAGATGCGAAAGGATTTAAAAGGAGTGAATTGGGACATTTTGTTTTATGGGAAGAATGTAGTAGAGAAATGGAGGACATTTATAGGTGAAATTTTAAGAGTACAGAATCTTTATGTCCCTGTTCGGCTGAAAGGAAAGAGTAATAATTGACGTGGATCAGCTTTTTCCATTGAGAGTAGGGAAGATTCAAACGAGAGGACATGATTTGAGAATTAAGGGGCAAATGTTTAGGGGCAACATGAGGGGGAACTTCTTTACTGAGAGTGGTAGCTGTGTGGAATGAGCTTCCAGTGGAAGTGGTGAAGGCAGGTTCGTTTTTATCATTTAAAAATAAATTGGATAGGTATATGGACAGGAAAGGAATGGAGGGTTATGGTCTGAGTGCAGGTAGATGGGACTAGGTGAGAGTAAGGTGTTCGGCACAGTCTAGAAGGGCCGAGATGGCCTGTTTCCGTGCTGTAATTGTTATATGGTATTCAATCAATGCCTATCCACAGCAAAGTTGGAGCTCTGTAGTGACTTGGAGAAATTAAGCAAATGCATGCTTTAGAGTTTGCTGAATGCTTAAAAGTAAAATTTAAAGCAAAACTAGAACAAAAATCTAAATCTCCTTCCCAGACAGTTTACTTCCATGACATTTCTGTTTCCCTTTATTTGGCAGACTACTGCTTGGAGTTTACACTGCTGTTTCATTTACCATTAATTTACTGTGTGTTGTGATGGTTATGTCTAGCCTATTCTTTTTGAAAGAGAGCAAGAAAACTAAGTGAATGTTAAGTAGAAACATTAGAGACATGCATATGAGCTGTCCTTTTTGCCCTGAATATGAAAGGCTGCTTTGCAATTACATAGCATTCGGTGGTTTGCGTATTTGTGTGCATACTCTTTGCTTTCAGTGGACATTTATCATTGTCTTCAATAACATTCTTACCTTTCCAAATAATTCCCTTCTCATCTGTTTCCCTGAGCAACAAGCTATAGAGGTTATATTTATCAAAATCACCTGTCATGATTTCTCTTGACCAGCACTACTTGGGGGATTTCATTATAAACATTCCTTATTGCCATCTTCTCCAGTGAAAGTTCCAGGTTTGTTTTGATGAGAACATTTCTGGGAGCCATTCAGTTCTAACAGTATTTTTAATGTTTTGGGGATTTGGTCATCCAATCCAATCCAACTTTATTTGTTAAGCACTTTAAAAAACAACCAAAGTTGACCAAAGTGCTGTACAGAAAAAAAAAAAAAAATAAGCAAGACATCATAAAACAGGCAGAATAACAGAACATACAGCTAACATGAGGCGCATAAATTACATACAAAATTCAACAATAAATTAAAAGACATAAAACATGAGTATGAACCACGCAGTAAAATTAAGCAAATAAAGTAAATAAATAAGTCGACACCTTACTGGTCTACAAAGGCCACGGAGAATAGATGTGTCTTCAGGAGTGATTTAAAAACAGCCAGAGAAGGGGCCTGTTTAACGTGTAGAGGCAATTCATTCCATAATCTCGGTGCTGACACAGCAAAGGCACGGTCCCCTCTGAGCTTCCGCTTAGTTTTAGGCCCACTCAGGAGCAGCTGATCATCTGACCTGAGAGAGCGGGCGGGTGTATAAGGGTGAAGAAGCTCAGATAGGTAGGACGGGGCAAGACCATTTAGGGATTTAAAAGCAAATAAAATAATTTTAAAATGAATCCTATACTGAACAGGCAGCCAGTGGAGTGAGGCTAAAATGTGTGAAACGTGATCATGTTTTCGTGTGCCAGTTAAGAGACGAACAGCTGCATTCTGTACCATCTGGAGACGGGCGATGGAGGACCGACTAACCCCCACATACAGTGCATTGCAGTAATCCAGCCGAGTGGTAACAAAGGCGTGGATTACCGTCTCAAAGTGCTGCCTTGACAGAATTGGCTTTATTTTGGCCAGCTGCCTCAGATGGAAAAAACTAGATTTAACAACAGCCTTTACCTGACAGTCAAATTTAAGCTCAGGGTCCACTTTAATCCCTAGGTTCGTGATGTTAGGTTTGATATATGCAGACAAAGAGCCTAGATCAACAGGGGGGTCCCCCAGAGGTGCCACCAAAAATCATTACCTCCGTCTTGTCATCATTAAATTTTAAAAAGTTCAGTGACATCCAGGCCTTTATGTCATTAAGACACTCAAGCAAGAGTCCGACAGAGTGTACATCCTCCTTTTTAAGAGGCACATAAATCTGACTGTCATCAGCATAAAAGTGGAATCTTAAATTGTTCTTGAAAAGGTGACAGGTGCTTTGTGAACCTCTGTGGTACTTCCACTGAATGTACTCTAATTGTACAGTTGAGAGAGTTCTAAGGATTAAATGCAATGTCGATGAAGGAACAACATATATTTCCAAGTCAAGATGCTGTGTGACTTAAGAGTGGTGGTATACCTGCTGCACTAACACTAAAGGTTGCTGTCTCAGTGAAAGAATGTAGCACTTCGTGGAGATGGTACATACAGCAATCGATGTGTACTGATAGTGGAGAGAATTAATGTTCAGGGTGGTGACTGCAAAACCAATTATACGTGTTACTTTGCCCTGTAAAGTGTAAACTTGCTTGAGGATTTTTGGAGCTCAACTCATCCAAGCAAACTGAGAGTATTCTGCTTTCCTCATGACAAGTAAGAATGTAATTATTCTGTTTGGGACATATGACAATAAAATATTGGAGATGATTCACTCACATGGGATACCCAGCCTCAGATATAGCTGTACTATTCATCTGGCTGGTGCAGTTGTCTATTTCTAAATGAACTCTACCTCCCTTTAAGGGATTATTATTATTTATTTTTTTAATCAACTCAACTGTATTTGGTGAAGAGTGTGTTGATCTTTTACTTGCTGAATACATGTGCTTTGTTTAATGCTGAGCGAATTGGACAGCCTGGGTAGTATTGGAGGGAGGTTTAATTGTAACATTCAAAAGGAAGCATAAGTATCTGAAGTAGAATAATAAGTATCTGAAGTAGAATAATTTTCAGGTCATCGGGGAGGGGTATAGAAATGAGACCTACTGATTGCTTTTGCAAAGAGCTGGTATGGACTCAACCAAAGAATGGCATATCTTCAGACTGTAACTTCTCTGTGATATTGTGAGTTTATGACGTATCGGTAGAACTGCCCCTGAGGTTGCGTGCCATTGAATATTCATATAACCATATAACCATATAACAATTACAGCACGGAAACAGGCCATCTCGGCCCTTCCAGTCCGTGCCGAACACGTATTGTCCCCTAGTCCCATCTAGCAACACTCAGACCATAACCCTCCATTCCTTTCCCGTCCATATAACTATCCAATTTATTTTTAAATGATAAAATCGAACCTGCCTCCATCACCTTCACTGGATGCTCATTCCACACAGCTACCACTCTCTGAGTAAAGAAGTTCCCCCTCATGTTACCCCTAAACTTCAGTCCCTTAATTCTCAAGTCATGTCCTCTTGTTTGAATCTTCGCTACTCTCAGTGGGAAAAGCTTATCCATGTCAACTCTGTCTATCCCTCTCATCATTTTAAAGACCTCTATCAAGTCCCCCCTTAACCTTCTGCGCTCCAAAGAATAAAGACCTAACTTGTTCAACCTTTCTCTGTAGCTTAGTTGCTGAAACCCAGGCAACATTCTAGTAAATCTCCTCTGTACTCTCTCTAT